>NC_136898.1:7677642-7832642 GCF_949152265.1 Phoxinus phoxinus
TTGTTAATGGTGATTTATGCTGTAAGGGCAGGTATTTCATAAAAGCACATATTGGTCTTGTAAGTGGAATGTGTGCGTATGTGTGTGTGAGCTGCTCAATCATTTTCAAATGCATCTACACAAAGTCTTTCCATTTGTTTGCCTCAAACAGCATGATATCAATGTCCTAAATATTTCTATAAGCGTTTTATTACTTTGAAATCCAATTTGTGCAAAAATGGCCTCATTCCTCATTCCAACTGTGTGTAGAATCATAAGGAGAAATAATAAATATTCTTATTTAAAAATAATACACTATTTAGACATACTCTAAACTCACAGTTCAAAATGGTTGTCATGATTATATGACATCAAAGTAGCATTTGGAGATTAAAAAAAACATATACTATAACATCACATTTGTGGGTAAATGCTAATGTGTCCCAGATAACATGTGCGTTGTGTTCTGTAACTTGGCACCTCTGATGGACGACGAGTGAACTACACTAGTACTTTAAGGTTAGACAATCAAAACATGGGTCATTTCTAACACTTGGATATAAATCAATGAAGACAATTTCACCATCACTGAACACCAAAAGAATCAGATCTACAGGTGAGCAGAACCTGCCCATGGCCCATAGCTGTGTGTGACCGATCTGTTGAAGAGGAGGATGGAGAGGCAGGTCTTCATCCTTCAGTCCATCAAACAGCTCTTGACAGCTCTCTCTGGACAAAGATGAGAGTGTGTGTGTGTGCATGTTATACGTGAGTGTGTGTGTCTCTGATAAGGGCCAGTGGGCTGCTTTGTCCTCTGGAGATAAAAGACCTGAAATGAAATCTGAAGACTGAAAGGACGCTGGCCCGCCCCAAGAGCTTAGAGCGAGAGAGAAGGAGAGAGGAAAAGAGGAAATGGTCTACTAGAGAAAAAGAGAGAGAGAGAGAGAGAGAGAGAGAGAGAGAGAGAATGCACAAGCATGTGATAGAAAGGAAATGAGGGGAAAAAAAAGACAGTCTCAGGTACTTGTGGAGAGTTTCACAGCTTTTCAAAGGTCTATTGAACAGAAGGACCAGAGGCTTCCTGTTGAGTAGATCTGGATTAAACAACCGCTACATGGATTTCCCTCAATCCTAATAACAACACACACTCCTATAAATCTAATATTTACACTTCTCCTATAAAATGACTGATATTGACTGCCACTACATACCAGGACTAAATTCAGAATGTATTTTAAATTACAACTTTGCATTTAATATAAATTAGGTAGCAAACAGATGCAAAACTGCTACTTAAATTTGAATGTAGAATTAAAGTAAATTCAAATGAGAATTTTACAAAAAATCTAAAGGTTTGTCAAGATAAATTTGTAATGGAAACTTGAATGGAAGCCTTGTTTGAAAGGGTTGAAAAAGATGGAGAACAATAGTATGATAAATGTAAAGAACAGTGAGAGAGAACAATAAAAAAGAGATAGAAATATCGAACAAATGAGAGAACGAAGAAACAATCTATCGATTGATTGACTGAAAACCAAAGTAAGAGAACAACAGCACAATAAATAGAAAGAACAACAGAAAGAAAACACAGGAAGAGACTCAGAGAGAGAACGTCTGAATGATACACTGTACAGAGAATGATAGAACAGAGAGAGAGAGAGAGAGAGAGAATAATAGAGGGAATGATAGATTGATGACAGACTGACCGACAGATAGAAAGATACGTAGATAGATAGTAGGGATGCACGATATTGAAGAAAAAGGCAGTATAGCTTGTTAAATGCGAAATTTGATATGCGATACGATAATTATTTAAGTTTGTAAAATAAATAAATAATTTTTAAATACATTTAAAAACTGAAAATGATATAACCAGCATACGTTTCACATTCTATTTTTGTGAGCAGAAAGCATCCCTACATCTTCTGAAAGTGAACAGCAGTTTTTACTGCATTTAAAAAAGTATGTGTAGTTTTAATGCCAGTGTAAACCGGGGCTTTAGGGTTTCATGTAGGCCTACATTAGGTTTATTTAACAACAGAAATGGAATAATCAAATGTAAAAATAAAACCCTGCTTAGTCTTCACTCCATGAATTAATTATATACTGATTCTTATTAATGCTACAAAAGTTATTCAGTCAAGAGCAGTGAGTGACTTTCTCTTGTCTTTTGTTGTTTGAGTAACATTAAGCTCACAGACGGTTTATTACGCTGCTGTCACTTTAAGAGCTGCATTGTTGCACACGCGCTCTCTTTCTCAACTGTTTGGTCCACTTCAGACACAACTCACTGCGTTTATACGACTGCTCACCAAGACAGACATTTTGACATGATTGTGTGTATTTGTCTATATGAGCTACAGAAGAAAACTGAATTAGGGATCACGCTCTGCCTGAGAGGCAGCTTGAGTACTGTTTATTGAGTTTAATAACATTAAGCATGTCACATATATGTAACAGTCATGTGTCCAGTCTACTCTCTGCGTCAATCTAAAACTTGGACTTTTTATAATCTTTTGCAGTATTAAAATCATGCAGTTATTGCAAGCTGTTGCGATATATTTACATTTGCAATATTTCTGACAGACCGACCCACAGACAAAAAGAATGTTAGAACGAAAGATTCTGTACAGAAAATGCTGGAACAATGTAGAGAGAATGATAGAATATTATATAGAGAGCTATAGAGAGATTCTATAGAGAAAGGCGGATCAATCGATGCTTAAAACATATCTATTGTTTTCAGGTGTGATGTTTTCCCGATGTGAAGGAGGAATGAGTCATTCTACATCCATCCACACACAAACATAACGGTGGGAAAAATAAGTTGCAAAGGAATGGATCGGATGGATGGAAAGGTGGAGAGAAATGAGAACAAAGGAGCGGAGTAGAAAAGACAAAAAATGGTTTTGTACAGGGACAGAGAAGAGATGTGACATTTACAGAAATAAAAAAAATGAAACAAGGACGAGGAAACAGTCTCTCCTGGGAACACTTCTCTAGAAGATACGAGGGGTGGAGCGCTTTGGGAAAAAAAAGGGTTACAGAGAGAAAAAGAGTGTGTTTGTGTGTGTGTTAAGGTTGTGCTGATATATAAAAGCTGTTCCTTCAACTCTGACAGTGGTGAAAAGCCCAGCAACTGAGACCTCCCCACTTTCAAAGACCTCTTCCTCTCCGTTCTCATAGCACACACGCATATCAAAGAGTCTCTGTGATCTGCTGTGATTCCTGCCACAAAGAGAGACAGAGAGTGGGAACGCTTCAGAGAGAGACGGGTGGATGGACACAGTTGTGCAGCCACACCGACTATTGAACGCATGGTAAAACATGCCCTGCTGCTCCGAGATCAGCTTATGAGACAAAGTCTTTCTCACCTGAGCAAAGAACCTCATTCAATATTCATGAGATTCTCCGCCTCTTCGTCACTGCATACAGTCAAGCCACTTAATAGCTGCTGTGACTCAATTTCGCTTGAGAAATACGATTGATTTTCTCTGAATCTGTCTTACATGAAAAACAGACGAGTGGAGAGCATCCTCGTCAAAATGTAAATGACACCGAAGGGGATCCCAGAGACCACACATGCATATATATACGGCCCGCGAGCCCGTCAATTTAATTCAAACCTCTGACAAGCGTGCGACAGACGCAATCACGCAGGAGAAAACGAATTCACGTTCAGCTCAATTAGCAGCGCGTCACCATCGCCATGCCAACAGTAATCACTGCGCCGATAAGAGATAAAATTTTAGAATGATTGACAGCCTGTCAGCTCAGCTCATCTTTGCAAAATATTACTGTTATCAACGATAGACAATTTTAACTCTCTTCAAAAGAGTCGTACGAGTTAGTTTAAAGATGCAATTATGGATCCAGAACTAGATTCCTATAGGCAAATCAAGACTGTTTAATGTTAAATTAATCGAAGTGAGAGAATCTGTTAGTTAGCGATAGTCTGAAAGCTATGTGCAGCATGGCAGATCTTTCTTTACTTGATGGAATGAGCGAAACTCCTGACGTCTGGATCTAATCAAAATTGTCTGTCAGAGTTCAGATCCAGATGAGCTGATGAGTGCTGTCCAATCCTCCTGATTCACATTCATCAGACAAGCCTGTCTCGCTGAAGACCTCTGTAACCGCTCAGTCTAATACTAGCAGCTACTGGGGTGGTTTAGCCCCGTAATGCCCTGGCTGACGCGCTGTTTGTTTTGTTTTCTGTTACCATTGGCTTCGGTCTTAAGAATGTCCAGGCGTTTGTCTTGCTGATTATTGCGTTTATTTGTTTCTACCGTGCAGAGGTAAATATCCATTTATCCAGTTTCACAGGCAAATCATATTAGTATACAATTACATTGTCAACAATCAGTTTTCAGCCTATATGCGCCACAGCGGTCAAAAACCGTTTGTCCTTCCGGGCCAAACCCCCCTTCCTGTTGGCAGTTTGGATGCTTCTTTTATGCATTTGACCTCAGGTAACATTAGAGCGACACCCACTGTACAAACAAGAAACAACACCCAATATATAAATACACAAACACCACATTTGGCTCTTATAACCTCAGTGATACAGCTCTCTCTGAACCACTCAGAGCTATCTAGCTCTTCTTGCGGGATTGAGATGTGCGTCAAACATTCATTTATTGTTCTAAGAGAGAGAAAATATATTGTTTTAATAGACAAACATTAGAGAATTATACTTTATAAATGAGTCACAACGAGGACATTTTCACAAATGTATTTTCACATTCTCTATTAAAAAAAACTTCAAAATGATGTATGATTCGTTGGAATCAGAAAATCGAGTAAAAGTTTTGTGAAGGTTTCAAAACAATCAATAATAACACCAAATTTGGCACACCAAGTCAAAACCAAATATCTAAAAGGAAATAAAAATATTAATTTTTTTCCCCCTTGATACCATTGTTAGATATTAAAATGAATGAAACAGACAGCCTATATGTTAATACCTAGTATACAGCACAGATCTAATGTTACACAGATGGTTTTCCACAACAGTTCACCAAAAGTTAATTTAAGACATAAAAGATAATATTTGCGTGAATACTCGCCAAGACAGATTTGTTGAAATACTGTAATTCTGTGTATGCGTGTATATCGGGATCGCGCTGTCTGAGACATCTTTGTGCGCATGCTTTGGAACTCTCAGTCAGACTGAGGAAGATTGTTTTGTTTACATAAGCATCAGTTTCAAAATCACATTTCATTGGTTCAGACTCATGCTATTGAGAATTCGCTATGAATATTCACAAAGTTGGAATGCTGCGTTTTAAAACGTTACCAAACATGTGCTGAGGGGAAACTCGTCGTCGAGAAGCTAGCAGAGGGAAAAAACAGCATTTTTCATGGACAAAGGAAAGGTACTCCTCACAGAAAATGTACAAATAAAGACACTTTTAGATGTTCATTTGCTATTTGGAGCATTAGGATTGCTAGACTTAATGAACATATTTTTGTGAAAACCTCCAAAACTCTCACTTGTTTTGCCTGTAGCTTGTAATTAGCCTATGCAAATTCCTACTCGTTTTGCCAGCACGGGTCACATATACTGTATACTGTATATACAAAACCCCAATTGCAGAAAAGTTGGGTCATTTTGTAAAATGCAATAAAATGCAAAGATTTCCAATCTTTTCATGGTTTATATACAATTAATCTGGCCAATTTTTTATTTTGATGGCTGCAGCACAGAGGTGCCAAATTTCATGAGAAAATTGTCAAACAATTAAAAATTCACAATTATCAAATGCAAGATTACAAAATATTTAGGTATTTTGCAAAGTATTTGGGTCTTTCACACACAAACTGGGAAGTGACAGCACCAGGATGCACTGTGGGACGGAGTCAAGCCAGTGGAGGGAGTGTGATGCTTTGGGCAATGTTCTGCTGGAAAACCCTGGGTTTGGCCATTCATGTGAATGTAAATTTGACATGCGTCACCTATCTGAACATTGCAGACCAGGTACATCCCTTCATGACAATGGTGTTCGCTGGTGGAAGTGTCCTCTTTCAACAGGATAATGCACCCTGCCACACAAATAATCTAATATTAATTTAAAAAAATCTTGAAATTGTGTCATATTTCATGATACTTTGGCAATATTGAACTTTAAGCCATGCCAAAGAAGTCAAGGAATCATATGCTGACAGGAGTGTGTAATCTCTCTCCCTCTCGACTGCTTGAGGGAAACAGCTGTTAGTGATGCTCACTGCATTAGAAATTTATAAGATTCACCCTGAGAAGCTGCCAGCACTTGTTTAATAAGAAAACAGTTCCCCACAGAGTAAATGCACATTTCCACTGCCTAATATTTACACACTCCTTGATCAACAGACGGACAATAGGTTTGCACTCAAAACAGACAAACACGTTTTATAATTGGGCAGCTGTGTAGACCTGGACGATGTCACGACCACTGTCCCTCCCCAAACCGAGGCTGTCCATTTTAGTTGAGACAGCATGTTTGATCAAACCTTTTGGAGGACAATCTGTGATCTAAAAGCCACTGGCTTTTACCATAAGTCCTTGCAAAGTCCAGCTCATGTCGAAGAATAAGCAGGAAGTAGAATCTTTTCCAGGCTGCTCATTGTGAAATTGAATGCAATAACATGACTTCTAGATGTGTCAGAAACTTCTCAAAATACAATAGTTTTTCTAAGCTAACCCAGACTGCATGTGTGTAGATCAATTCATTTCATTTGTGTCTGTTAATATGTATTTCCTCCCTTGTACATGTAAAGTAAATCTCTCTGATGGCATAGCTGGATTTCAGCGTACAGGGATTTGATAGGGCATATTGGACAGGTCAGTAAGCTATTAGAAGATATATACAGAATAAGCCAGGAATGTAATATGTTTGCACAAGGATGTATTTGATAAACCAAACACACTGTGGACTCAGCATTTCTCACGTTGGCCTCAATCTGAGAGAGTTTAACCTGTGTTAAGGTCCCTGATTCTCTCCCACAAGTCTGTATATTTACAGCATATACATTAGCTCCAGGAGATTAAAAGGTTAAAGGTCGCATACTATAACAATTGAGAGGCAGTGTTTTCATTTCCTGAGGAGACGGCTCCTCGAAACAGCTCTTCTGCCTCTCTTCCTCTCAGATCTCTCTAAACACCCAGTTTAATCGTAACTGGGCTAAAGAGGAACTGGTTAGGGATACAAAAAGATACTTCATGCTGCTGTAAAGCTAAGAAGCCTAGTTTTATCTCTTTTGTTTCAGGGTCACTAAGGATGTGCAAGACTATTCGACAAGTCGATTAAACGATACTGCTGCTAGTCGACTTTTTTAATTTGAAGATCAAGGTAAATTGTATTTTGTCTTCCGGGAAACATGTATCTTCTGTAAATTCCGAAAGGTAGTACGGTACTAAAAAAAAAAAAAAAAAAAAAAAAAAAAAGATATTTAAACAAAATTGTTAAAAAAATAAAAAATTTACACATCTTCATCCTGTTAAAAGGTTTTCACCGGCTTTGTATACAGTACATACACATACATATATATATATATATATATATACACACATTATATATATAGTTGGTAAGAGAGCAAGAGAAATGAAGAGATAATGAAAGAGAGAGTGTTTCTCAAATGACAGAGCTGAAAATGTCCTGCTCTTGATTGTGGATCCGACTATCTTGTTCTCTACAATCAGAGAGTCTGAATGAAAGCAGAATATCAATGACACACCTTAAAGCACTTACACATAAATAAATACTGTAATATGCCACAAAGTTATCAGACTCAAACAGACAGACACAAACACAGACAGACACACACACACACACACACACACACACACACACACACACACACACAGGCTGGGGACTGTCTTGAGTCCAGGGAACGTTGATCCAGGTAAGCAGATTACAGACACACACAATACCACCTTCTGTTCGTCTTCCAGGAACAATCCTGTCCTCTGGAGCATCCAGGAAACACACAAAACAAAACCTCATCCATGGCCAAAAATTCCTAACTCAGCCCAACACCTGCTTCTCTCTCTCTCCTTTTCTTTTCTCTATGCAGCTCAACAATAAAAGTCATAATTCATGCTCTCTGTTGATCAAACCGAGACACTGTTACTTTTACTTACATCATTTGAAAATCAGAAAGTTCCAGCTGTAATCAGACGTTCGTTCGGAAGCCTGTTGAGCAGGACCATCAGCATCCGTGACGTTACACCAGCTTTCATCATCCTGGCAGACTTTTATATTCAGGGAAATTGGGTGAGCAAAAGAAGCAGAACTTCTGCCATGGGAATTACAGGTGTGACTGTGCTACTGTGTCTTTTGTTGCGAAGAGAAAAAATGCATTCTTTAGGAAAAATGCACTTGAGACAGGTGAATAAATGTAGTAGCAATGCACAGTAAAGGGGAAGTTAATGCGTGTAGTATTTAATGCAGAATGATGGGAACGGCGCTTCCGCCTTCAGCACTGCATTAAAAGTGCCCTCCTACACGAGCAGCCAAAATAAAAAATCTAGACTAAACCACCTTTTGCCAACATCACTTCAAAACCACCTTCTGTCAGACACTAGCAGGGTGTTTGACAGGGAAATGAGAGTTTGGATTACACAAGTGTTTTAGATGTCACACTGAAATATGTGAATTACTGCAGTAAACGGAGGAAAAGAGAGATGCTGGATTCAAGTCCTCCTGGGAACTTCTTGCATAACAGATCGGAAATCATATTTATGTGATTATCTATCCATCCATCCATCCATCCATCCATCCATCCATCCATCCATCCATCTATCTATCTATCTATCTATATTGCACACAATCACAATGAACCTGAAATCGCGCTTAAAACGATTTGGCTCAGTAGTGCAATTATGAAATCATAAAGGCTGTGATTATTTGTTACCCGCAGCTTGTCAGTGAAGCACGGCTCTGTGATCAGTAGTAAATGCTGCTCCATCTGAAAGCACTGCGAGTTTGAGTCGCTCAGAACATGCATTTGAAAAAGCAACATGCGTCAAACATCTTTCCAAACATAAGCATTTATGAACCTCATGTCCCATTTACTCCAAACTCACTTCATAACGTTAACCCCCTGAGGTCGGCAAACGCGCGGGCGCGTTTTGCTCGTTTTTTTTTACATAGCAGCAAAATAGACCTAAAATACTCCGTCGGTTTTGGTCATACAGACTTAAGAAATATGAAAAAATTAGCTGTTAAATGTCTACTTTTTTATGTGTCCACTTACAATCGAAATAAAACATTGTGCTTTTGTAAAATAAAGAAAGTAAACAGGGAGTGCTTTATGCCTCTCCGTCTCCGTGAACTTTTTTTCTGAAGCACTTCTCTAAACTCAAATAAAACTCAGCGAATACTATTCACTCAGACATGAGCTATATATCTCTATAATCATTTAAGTGTGTAGTTTTAAATTATCTAATTCAAATCTAAAACAAATATTCTCTGTTTATGTAATCTATATAAAAAGAGCGAGAGATCAGCTGTGCTCATTATCTTTCTGGCACCTCATTACTCCGCTAATGTGACACGCCCATCGAGAGCGCGCGCTATTCAAACACAGATAATCTGGAGCAACACATGCAAACCAGTCAACGCCCACAACAGCTGGACAACACACTCGCTGTGAGGAATAGCTCTGCTAATAATATCGTGATTATCCTGGAAATTTTACCTCAAACGTGCTGGAGTAGCCGAACAACGGACCCAGCTGCAGATCATCAGTAAGTGCTTTGTTCTAATCGCGATATGAACTGGTGTCTGTAATCCGCAAAAGACTGTTTAAATTTGAATCGCGTTTCTGTGTTTGAATGAATGAACGGCACATGTGCATGCGTTTGTTTACTAACGTTACAGCTCGCGCGTGTCTGTGTGTGTGAATGAAATATCTATTGCCTACTGAGATGAGTAAAAATCGACTGAATACGTTGAAATAAAATGTCTTTGTATAAGCAACGTTTTAAACTGCAAATTAACATTTATGCCCTAATATAGGCTATATTATAAAAGACGATATGTTACAGACGAAATATGAAAGAAGTTTGTACTGCCACATCAAAACCTAATTTCCAAGGTGCAAACAAAATCTTAAAAGGTCAATATAAGCCTTCTCTTTAAATTATTTTTGTGTTTTATTAGTGACAAATTTGGGGAGAGGATAGCCTACATAATCCAAAACTTTCTGAAAATACGAATGAGAATTAACTGCACAATTACTAGAAATGTTTACCTTGGATATTATACAATTTGCAAGCATTACACAGTTTGTGGAAAAATACACTTTTTTTCAAGATGTTTCCAACTCTGAACCAATTCTGTAGATGTGTGTGTGTGTGTATGTATGTATGTGTATGTATATATATATATATATATATATATGTGTGTGTGTTGTCTTTGCATTCTGTGTGGCTCAGTGACACACTCAGTGAAAGGCTCATTAGTATGCAGCATTAGCAGCTCTTCTTTGTCTTCTCCAGGTGTGAATGAGGACATTATTCATGACCTTCTTGGATCATTCACGCCCCCCTGCATATTGCCTTTCCAAACAAAAAGTGTCTTACAAAATTTAAATCAATCTATTGTTTAATGTGAACGATTAGCCCGGATGATTTTCAGATCATTTTGAAGTAAATACTCTAGCCGACAACATCCATTAGTCAACAGTATTGTGGGAATATGTGAAGTTGGTCGTTTGTGGTCTTATATCAGAACATTTAAGTTTGAGTTTTTTGAATAACCACGCATAAATAATATTCTCTCAAAAATGCAAACATGTACATACATGTTGCTCACATATTATGATAGTCATGTTCGTGCTAAATAGAGTGTAATTACACCTTTGCCATTAATATGTTTATAAGCAACTGAAAAAAATAAAAATATCAGGGCATTTCAAAACATCTCAAGGACCCCAAAAACACCTTAGACTCCAGAGGGTTAATTGAGTGTTTGAAAGAGTGTTTGAGAAGATGTGATGTATTCCATTGTATTCTATACAGTGACAAAGGCTATGTCGATTAGTAATGAAGTATAAATATACTTTATCATGAAAATACCCGAGAAGGCTTGAAGAACTCCGATAAACCCTATATTGTCGTAGCCGTGGGTGTATTTTATTTGTCAAGTTTAATCAATCTTCAGTTTATTCAGCTACAGCAGCAATAGCATTCATGCCCATAGGGATTTACTGGAATGACGTGCGTTACCGTACTTCTGTGGGGCACATTTGGAGTTTCTGTGTGAGAGTGCTCTGGCTTTCAGATGCAGCAACATTTAATACTGATGACAGAGCCATGCTTTTCTGACGAGCTGCTCATTTAAAAAACAAATTGCAGCCTTTGCCAAAACGCGTATGGTTTAATTTCGAGTAATCATGCAGCCCTACTTTCCATGTTTCCACTGTCTATCCATTTATTTGTCTACCTACTGGCCATGCCAAGAATGCAATGTGTACTCGATGCATTGTGCACTGAGTTGTATGTTGAAATATTTTAAAACATGTAAAGCATGCTTAAGGATAACAATATTTCCCACAATGCAAGTCTCAAAATCACTTTAAGATTTAGAAGACATCTGAGAATGTCAGGCAACAATATATCCAAAAACACATGGATTTAAGATGTTTTGTTATCACTAGCTGTCTGTGTTCCTCAGGAAATGTACACCTCGTCACACGTAATCCCACAAGTCTCACAATTACTGTTAAGAGCAGCAGAAAAAGCATGTTTGAACATTGAACCCTGAATGCATTTCTATGAAAAATGCAACAACCCAACTAAAACATTCATTGTTTCACAATGTGAACGATTTCTACAATTTTAAAAATAACATGCTATAAACGTTGGTTTGTATGATGCCATGTTATTGCAAACACAGTGTGTGTTCTGGCAGAGCGAGGGCTGTATGGCCTTTGGGTATTCACTGTAACAGCACACAAACTGCTCACAAAAGCAACCAGCAGAGCCCTGATGAAAATCACACCATTACATCTGTAATTAACAGCATGAATTCCTGCCACAAAACCGCTTCAACGTCTGAATAACATCCCTGATCCATGCGCCCACAGGAGAGCCAATGCACGTTCCCACAATGCACTGGGGCAGCAGGACTGATGGAGCTTTGGAGCTCAATTTCCAACACAATCATCCTCATTTCAGACTGAAAATGCCAGTGAGATTCTGCTGCAGTCTCTTTAGTGAAAGAAGAGAGAGAGAGAGTGAGAGAGAGGGAAAGAGGGGGAGAAAAGAATGGAGGCGGACAAAGAGCGTCTTTTAACAGCAGTTTAACAGTCACCTGGAGGGCATGAAGGACACGGGAGAGAAGTATGTGTGAAAAAATTAGTCTGAAGGATATGCGCTCTCACAACCTAAAATAATTTTGTTTGAAAATCATTGAATGTTTTTATAAACATTCACTATCTTTGTCCATCTCTCTCATTTACAATAAACCTTTCCCTCACGAAAATGTTCTTTACTGTGCAGATCTCTCTATTTTAATGAAATACAAATGACAGTATTAATTACAGTATTTTTTGTCACACTTTAGGAATAGTGCACTGCCAAAACATTTTGCAAGGATTACAAAGATGAAAACTTGAACACAAAAAACTGACAATGAAATACAGACAAAATTAATGTACAACTCTCAACAAGTGCTATTTGTGTGTTTTTGTTTGTGGATTTATTGACTCAACCACCTTTTTGTTGAGTTGATAAAAAAAAATGCATTAGATAGAAACCGAAATACAAAACCATTCAAAGTTTAGGGTTAACATTTTAAATTGTAATAATATTTCAAAATATTATTGTTTTTACTGTATTTTTTATCAAATAAAGCAAACTTGGTGAGCATAAGACTTCTCCCAAAAACATTAAAAAAAAAAAACTTTGAATGGAAGTGTGCAAAATAGACCATTATATATAAAAAAAAAGTCAGTGACTGTCTCTCACACACAGCTCTGTGTGACCTCTACAACATTAAAGTATTCTCAAATATATATTTAGCAGTATTACTTAAATAATTGTAATGGTCTTACCTCTATGTCTGTTTGTAGTTTTATCAAACATTAGCATGGCATCCTCTACCTGAAAAAACAAACAAAACAAAGCACACACTCATGAGTCAAAGAACATACTGTGCAAAGTATATGGTACTAAAAATGACTTGTACTTGACCAGGACGACAATGCACAGGCACCACAGGTCAGCAATTGAGGCAGTTAAGATAATGTTGACATGTGAGATTGATTCAGTGTTTTTAAAACACTGACAATATATCCATTTCATTCTCTAATGTATCTTTAAATCAAATCCAGATGGGATGTTTAACAAAAGTAAAGTCACTGGAACTCTTTTTATGATAGGAATTTAATTATTGCATCACTCTCATCAAGTTTAAAATATCAGAATATTTTTCAAAGATTGATAAGAATACCAGATCATCAATAAGAAGATCAGATGTCAAGCAGCACCTTTGTATAACAAACATTTCCGTCAAAACAAATGTACGACAAAGTTTCTGTAGAGCAGCACTGATGCCATGCTGTGTTTTCAGTTTCCTTGCTAACAGGACAATTGCATGACAAGAAACCTCTGAATGATGCAGGCAGATTCTTAACAGAAAACACACACACAGACAATCCTACAGAGAGACGGCAGAGTCTAGAGTAATTTGCCCTTCATGACTCACGAGAGAGAGAGGGAGAGAGAGAGAAATAGAGAGAAAGAAAGAGAGAGAGAAAGAAAGAGAGAGAAAGAAAGAGAGAGAGAAAGAGAGAGAAAGAGAAAGAGAAAGAGAAGAGAGAGAGAGAGAGAGAGAGAGAGAGAGAGAGAGAGAGAGAGAGAGAGAGAGAGAGAGAGAGAGAGAGAGAGAGAGAGAGAGAGAGAGAGAGTGAGTGTGTCTCAGGGGGAGACAAAGCGGTCCATGTGTCCGTGCACTGCCTGCCTCCTGGATACGGTCGCTAGGTAACATGAGGAGTTGTCTGAGTGTAAGAGACAGACTGTCCAGCACAGCGGGGGACCCTAGTATGAGGCTGGTGGGTAGAAACACACACACACACACACACAGGGGTCATGGCGTGTCTCTAATAGCGGAGAATTAAAATATCACAGCAGCAGGAGTCAAACCTGCACCGCCCACACGAGCACCATGGCTAACCCATACACACATTCAAATGGACCTACAGCGGTTCCACCTCGAGCAGTGTGGGGTTAAACATTTTGATCATGGACAAAAAGAGAACAGACATATTTATAAAACTATGGGTTAACAGCTGGAAGCAAACCTGAGCCTGCTGCTCTCAGAGGAAACCAGAACAGACAACAGCAGACAAGACCAGACCCTACAATACTCGTCTAGTCGATTCTACTTCATATCACATCAGATCACATATCAGAAAAGTTCAGATCAGACGAGAGAGACCAGTTCATACAATATCAGAAGAGACCAGTTCATACTATACCAGTCTAGACTCGCCTAGTGTAGTTCATTTCACATAATATCATACCAGACGAGTCCATACTATGAATACTATACCAGTCTTGTCTATTGTAGTTCATACAGTTATATACAGTCATATATCAGACCAGGTCAGTAGTCTAGTAGTCCATACAGTTTCATAACAGTCATAACATATTAGATCAGACCAATCCAGCCTATTGTAGTTCATATATCATGCCACATCATATATCAGACCAGACCGGACTTCATGCAAGACCAGATCAGGGCAGCGTTTCTCAAAAGCATTGTGAGCTAAGTTGATCGTACTAGAGACCATTAGTGGCCATGGTTCTATGATCTGCTTAGGCTTAAATTGTTTTTGAGACACGCAGCCAAAATCAGTCAAGATAGCCCATACAATATACCATACCAGTTCAGATCATATCTGTAATATCAGATCAGACCAATCGAGCCTAATCTATTGTAGCTCGTATCATTTCACATCATGTATCAGACCAGACAAGATCATAACATGCCAGACCAATCTATTCTAGATCATAGCAAAACATCATATCAGACCAGACCAATCCAGTCCAGAACATATATATCAGATCAGATTAGTCTAGTCCATACAGTAGCATACCTGTCCATATCATATCTCATCTAATATATCATATCTAATCTCATATATCATATCTCACCATATTCTATATTCTCTATATCCTATCTTATACTTCCCACCCAGTCTAGTCTACACCAGCAATCTAGCTATTTTTAATGTGATTCCTCAAACATCTGTGTGCAAACAAACATCTGAAAGACCTCGAAACATGCTTTTGGAGTGTACGTAAGTGTGCTTGTATACTATCGTTTACACACACAGGACACCAGAGAAGTTGTGAGAAGACCAGAAATGAGTCACACACCAGTAACGCACATTGAGCTGGTGAAATCAGTGTAGCACTGAAAGTCTTTTTCAAAAGTGTCTGTCACTGGACTGTTAAAATGCCTCTCTGCCTCTATCTGATGGGAGGTTAAGGACCTCTTCACACACACACACACACACACACATTTCTCTGTGCTCCTGAAAGGAAAGCTGAAGAGGCAGACAGAGCTCTTATCACTCTAAAAGGAGAACTGAAACTCTACTGGACTCTCTGGACTATGTAGTCCAATAATATAGTCCATATTTGTAGAAATAAAGGAGAAAAGTCCACTTCCTGCAGCTAAACGTTAGAGAAGATTCTTCCATCACACAGAGGGGTAAAAGCGGCTTATGTTCCGGTCAGGAATGTCAATATGATTTTAAACATCTCTAGAAGGGCAGACACATTCATATAGGTAAGATTACATATAAAACACCATAAAGACAGGAATTATGAATAATTAATCAGAGAAACTGCAGCAATAATGAAAGAGCAGGGGAGAAATACGATTTTACAGACCAGTAAACACATCCTGACAGCTGTATGATCAACCACAACTTGAGTTCCCACACCTTTTGACCATTGAATTTCCATGATTCCACCATGACTTTTCCGGTCATTTTTGATTACTGAAGAAGCCTTTTTAATCATTTTATAGATACTGCACTAGAATATTAGGAGCTGAGCATAATTAGACAATCTAGCATAACTACACTTTTTAGAATTTCATTAATGACAATTCACACTAATAATTAAATTCACTGATATTCCCAGATTCTCCGTGACTGTGGGAACCTTGAATTACCCACACAATCTCACATAAATGTGTCATTTGAAAAGCAAATGACACACTCTAAAAAATGCTTTTTAACCCAATTTTGGGTAAAATATGTCAACTCTCTGTGACCCACAATCTTGACAAAAGTGAAGCATGTGTTCAACATAAGTAGCACACACATATGTTAATTTCTGAATAAGGAAACCACATATTTCCACCTCAAATTATGAGTCAAAATGTAGACTTGGAATTAAGATAATTTTTAAGTTTTTAAGTTAATTTCCTAGAAAAATGTCAGGAGGATAGCTATACATTCCATTTTTTAAACATAAGCAAAATGTTTTTCTACCTAAAGTCACTCAGTTGTGTATGCTCAATCTTACTGTACTACGGCAGAGAAACACAGAAACGCATAGACCTGGCATGAATACAACATCTTCAAGTTCCTCTCCTGACAAAAGAATAAAGATTTTTCTAGGCAAGATAACTGGTGTCCGGTCCCGTGAATCAAATAATAACGGGGAAGAGGCTTAATTCCAAGTCTACACAAAACCTGAAAGACAAATACTAATGCTAATATATGTACGTGTGGGTACTAGGATGTATCAGGAAATCCATTTGTTTCAGTGAATCGCTTGACAAAACATTTAAAAAATACAGATAAAAAAACTGATTCATTGTCGGCGCCTATAGCCTCATGGGCATTGCGACGACATATATCGCTTTTGTGCTTCGGGCGACCCGAGTTCGAGTCACGGCTCACGGACCTTTCCCGTTCCCCTATCTCTCTCTCACACCTCGCGTCCTGTCCACTCTATACCATCCTATCATAATAAAGGCAAAAACCACCAAAAATACATCTTTAAAAGAACGGATTAATTGATTCATTCACTTCAAAGTGTTTTCAGAAGTCCCTGTGCAGCAATGCAAGTTTCATTTAGTAAATTTTAATTAGACAATGCTGTTTATTTTACATCATATCAAATATTACAGCAATTCCAATTTGCAATGCACCTCACAGTTTTACATTCTCATTTACAGTTAGGCAATATACAAATGCTTTTGCAAATCAGTTCAACAGAATCATCTAAAAAGAACCAGTTCAAAATAAATATTTGTTAAATACTTAAACAGTAGAATTTGTGGGCTATGGTTTGTCTGGCACACACTTTCTGAATTGGACCTGATGCCACAGATGCTATTTGTGAACTAGAGCTGCACGATTAATAAAAATAAAAAATAAAAAAAAAGATTGTGATCTCAATTCAAACCAAACACCCGTGCAATCTTATTCCCAAATAACACTAACATTCAAATCTGCATTGGTGCTGCCGCTGAGCCAGAGATAGCAGTTGTCATGTATGGACTTTACTCTATCAAAATAGAGTAATTCCCCTTTTGAAAGTACAACTTGATGCATCAAATAAAAATCGTATCAATCACATCTTTAAACCAGTAGGTGGCGATAAGTGAATGTCAAAAAAATGCATTTGTCATTGAATCGTTCATTCAAGAGATGTTCAAAAATGCAGATTAATCAAGTTATAAAACAAATTAAGTCTTTCAATCATTCTTTCAAACCTATAAAAAAAAAATCTAATGAAATAAATATTTTTACCTAGACAACATTTTGTCTGTAAATCAGACAACTTGTCTGATTTACATTAGTAAATTACATTAGTTTAGTTGTCTAATAGTGATTAGTGAATAGTGATTATCAATGTATCCAGAAACATGCATCTAAAACTATTAAAACTGTTATAGTTAATTAAAATAAAGCTGAAATTAAAAATACAGTAGATGAAAAAATATTAATACATTAAAGCTAAACAATTTTTTTTTATATTAATAAATGGTAAATACTATAATGTATAATATTATATCTAAATAATATAAGATTAATTAAGTTAAATATAAGTATATAAATAATACTTTAACACTGCCTAATGCTACAGACGGAAAGCTGAGACCACACACACACGCAAAGAGGATTCCTACTTCAGTTCGCATTAAACATAGATTACGTATATGTGCAGAGAGAGAGAAAATCCTCGCTCTCCTCTTCCTCAAACTCATGAGCTCTCTCCAGGGATTGCAGCTCACATACAGTATCAATAATTCACCTTTCTGAAAGAGAAACACATTTATGATTTGTATTTGAAATGGAGTTACGGGAGATGTAATCCAGCCTGACTGGGTAGGATAGATTTCGGAGAGGCCTAGGAGATGAGCGCTGAGGAATTCCCCATCTTACTAGCTCAGGGCGAGAATGTAACGCATGAGCGAATGATCTCTCATCTGATCCGGGATCAGGTCGCATCACAACTCTGCAAAGAGCACACCACATGTATCTGACACACACAGAATGCACTTCCTGAGTGTGTTTGTACTGAAGACTGTACAGGTGGAATCACAGCTCATTAAAATACTTGCACAGAACATTTCCAAGCTTTCCAGAATAGAAATAAATAAAAGAGAGATGAGGTGAACACACACAGATTCAGCACCTCTCAATGAACTACAACCAGGAGAGAGATTCAAATCTTTTTTTATGACTCATTATTTTTCATGCTCTTCCTTTATTCACCATTTATTTTGTTTATTGCTTTCAGTTTTTTGTCCTTTCACTTTTTTGTTATTTCTAGTGTTTGTTTATTCTATTACTCTTTCATTCACTCTATAAGTTTCTGTAACATGCAGGTAGACTCAGGGGCTGTTTACACGACACCGTTTTCAACTAAAAACTTAAAACGTATGCGTTTTGGCTGTTCGTTTACCCGACCGCGGCGTTTTGAATGCCTGAAAACGCAAAGTTTTGAAAACGGGTTTCAAAGCGGGTTTCGTGAAGATGATGACGTCATATTACGTGTTCAATCTATAGTGTTTCATCGCCATCTAATGGCCTGGCAGCAGAATACAGCACTTTAAGTCGTTTTTGCGGATCTGTGTGAATGGGGATCGTTTTAACAATGTCTGTGCGCGGGAAAACTCAAGAGGAAAAACTTTCATACATCAACACAAGCCCACACGTCACAGGGAACATATAACAGTTTCATTCACTCGTTCTGTTCCATTTTGATACCACTTGATTAGGGATGGACAGATATAAACATTTTGGCTGCTACCGATAACTCTTTATATTTGAAAGCCGATAAATCAAAATTTTGATTTCATTTTTGAGAGCCTGGTAAAAAAAAAATACAAAAAAGTCTCACCATTAAAAGCCATGTCCCAAACACACAATTATAATGTTCTCCTCATTATAATATTATATAGTCTAATATGGCAGACTTGCGCTGCAGAAGTTGCACTTGTACTGTATTTTCTTTTTTTTAAAGTGATTCCAATCAAATTTCAAGCAATTGAAAAACATCATGGCGAACCGAGTCTCAGCTGAAATAAATAAATCATATTTATCGGCTTTAATATACCGGCCAAATTTTTATCAGGTGGCTGATATATCATGCATCCCTACACTTGATAAGTTTATAATAATTTTACTAGCATTAACAAACCTTATTAAATAAAAAGTGCATCAAATAGTTAGAAATGTCCTGACACTTAACCCGCTTTTCCACCGCTGTTATTGCTTAACTGTTCCATTCTCTGCCCATTCGGCCCATCCGGTACAGATATGGTTTCATTTTCCACTGTTGGGCTGATAACGGAGCTTGTTGGAATGTAATACAAATGCATCAGTTTGTTGCTTTGGTAAAGCAAGAGATTACAGATGGTATGATGTAAATAGCGACCGTGTTATGGAGGATGATCAGATATTTATTTTAATTGTATTATTAACTTCGCTGTTACGACGTCACTTCACGCTTTATACCAGCACAGTTCAGAGAACAGTTGTCTCCATTCTCCAGTCCAAGAACGGTTCGTAATCGTCTCGTGCTGAACCAAGCTCAAGTGGAAATATAACTGGAACCATTCCTTAGCGTTCTGAGAACCGTTCGGCCGGATGGTGGAAAAGCCCCGTTTGATTCACATTTTCATATGGTCTGTTCAAAAGTTTAGGTCTGCAAGATTTTGTTTGTTTGTACAAGTCTGTTGTATGTCAGAATGAAAACGGTTTTGTATCTCTTGGCATATATGTTATCTAACGTTTCGATTCAATTCTGTGTGCATGCATTTTCAAATACTGTTGATTTTTACTGCTTGCTAGAGAAAGACTCTAATGATGCATCACAAAATGGGCATTGCAAATGTTTTCTGTCTCTTGCGGTAATCAATATAGAAACACTGGAGACTGATTCTCTAAAAAAAGAAGAAGAAAAAAAATCTGATGACCATTTTATCCGCCAAGTCAGATGAGACAGAAATTACAGTCCTCCGAACAGACCCTCAAAAACATGGATCAGACAGATTGCATTCAAACTATGGCTGCTGCAATCAGATAACTATTTTTTCTTTCTTAAAATAATTAATTACTCAAACAAATTACAGAAAAAAAGAGGCTGATTTCAAGACTCAAATCTACATTTTCTTTCACAGGCTTAAGAAACATCTGCGCTTCTGTAACTGTCGAGTAAATATTCATGAGCCCTTGGTTCCTCAGCCAACCAGGACAAAGATGAACTGATGCATATTCTATAGGAGACCTTGGCATGTCCATTGTTACCACGGCGCCGAGAGGCTGTGGAAGGGCAGGGATGCTCAGGGCATGGGGGTGTTTGACAGGGGCGGTGGGGGGTGCCACTCAGAAGGGCCCATAAGGGACAGATCTGTGAACTATGGCAACATCCATCAGAACGCTTTTTATAGAGACAAAACTGCCAAGGAGGACAATTATGGGTCATTTTATTAAAAGGCCTTTAATTTATCCAGGCTGTGCAGAAGCTCACAAAATCCACTTACTTATCACATACACTGAAGTAAAGGTGGAAATATGGTCTTGCTGGGTACAAAAACATACTTTGAGAAATTCCTTTATCCATGAGAACATGTTTTAACACAAGTGACTGCTTTGTTGTAATGCTTCACAAATCAGGATTTCTTTTTTTCCCTTTTATAAATACCCCCCCCCCCCCACACACACACACACACACACACACACACACACACCAGCCCTGCCGCCATCCTCTCATTCACTTATCTGCACGCTAATTATATTAATCAACAGGAAAAGCGGTTAATAAACCTGCTAATTGGTATGTAAATAAGATCCTCCTGACATTAACTGTGCCACAACAACTTTAATTTAAATAAATATAAATATGTCAGTATTCATTTAGCTCCGTGACGACTCCCAGTGAACGGCAGAGCAGCAGATATCTCCCCTTCCCTCCTCCCTCCGGCCCCAGCAA
The DNA here is from genome assembly GCF_949152265.1 of Phoxinus phoxinus. Lineage (NCBI taxonomy): Eukaryota > Metazoa > Chordata > Actinopteri > Cypriniformes > Leuciscidae > Phoxinus > Phoxinus phoxinus. The sequence continues at coordinate 7,699,079 of NC_136898.1, forward strand.
TCTATTCATCTCATTTTTCTTCATTCCTTTGCGAAAGCGTCTGACAGCATCCAAGAGCCTGAACCGTCTCCACCAGCAGCAGCCAGTAAAAGCACATTTCCATCAGAGCTGACCGATCGATAGCAGAGCGAAGAAAGAGAGGGAGACAGACAGAGAGAGAGATAAAGGAAGAGAGCAGTGATGCACAAAGGGCTGAAATTTTTTAAACAAAAATGCTAATTTTTTTATTTTTTATTTAACAGAATATTATTTTAATTGGCACTAAAATAGGCTCCAACAGCTTTATAAAATAGTGTTAAATATATTTTTTTTTACATTTTATAATATTTTAATTAAATATAAATTACTACTAATAAAATGTGTATAATTAAATATAATATGAAATATAAAAAATACTAAATTTAAAATACTTTTAGAAATAATATATTAAAAATAATATTTTACCTACATAGTAAAAGTTGGCAACCGCTTTTCTTCTATAAATACACTGGGAAGACAGAGGGTGATCGATGTGTTAAGTTTGGCATGAAGCTTTAATGCACAACTGAAACGCAAGTACAAACTGAAACAAATTTGCAAACGCATTTGAATTTTGACTGCAAAATTAAGCGTGCGCTGTGCTGTTGCGCCTGTCTGTTTGGATTTCTTCACGAGAGTCTCACCACACATACAGAGAGGGTGCACGTGTCTCTGTTCATTTATCATCCATCATTTACATTAAGCTACATTAGATCCAATTAAAACTGGATCGTTCCACATCGGATGTTTAAGTAATGGCCTCTGGTCTGTTTGTATGTTGATGACAGGCAAACGGGAGAACCAAAGTTATTCTATTTTAAAGCTGCACAAAAGTATCTTTTGAATTTTTGAAAATCTGGATTAAGCGCAGCAAATGATTAACAGATGGAGTAGGCGGTCCTTCACTGTTGGCCGGGATGCATCAAAGTTTAAACCAAAAAATGTGACGCAAATACATGCATTTCTGAGTACGGTACCTTGAAATGTGTTTTGAATGATCATGAAAAGTTTTGGACTATGTTTATACCTGTATTCAGCTCTGCCAACATGTATTCAGATCACTCAAAAAGGAAAATACCAGGTGCAAACAGGGCTGAAGGAATGAATAGGACAAAGTGAGAAAGAAAGAGATGCAAAGAGATAGTCAGGTAGATGCATGGGGAACGAGAGAGACAATCTGTGGAAAGAAAACTAAAGACAGAAAAAGACAGACAGATGGAGAAAAAGAAAGATGGATGGGGAAGACAGAGAGAGAGAGAGAGAGAGAGAGAGAGAGAGAGAGAGAGAGAGAGAGAGAGAGAGAGAGAGAGAGAGAGAGAGAGAGAGAGAGAGAGAAGTGAGGAAAAGAGAGGGAGAGAGAGGGAGAGAGAGAGAGGCTTTCTGTCATTTTCAATGTAATGAGAAAAGTAATGGCATTTTGACTCTTTTCTCTCCAGACTGTGATTGGAGGTGAGGGCCAAACAGAAATTCCCATCAATCCTCTTTCTCTCTCTGGCTCCGGTCAAAAACCAACAGAGCTGCCTATTTAGGAAACATTTGCTGCAAAATATGCTGCCATATGCATTTCAAAAACATGCCGTTCTTTTCATCAAAAAATTCTTAAAAAAAGGATCAGTTTCCATAAAAATATTAATCAACATATCAGAATAAATTCTGAATGATCATGTGACACTGAAGACTGGTGTAACAATGCTGAAAATTCAGCATTTGCCATCAGAGGAATAAATATTTTTTTTTTAAATATATTAAAATATAAAGTTTATTTTAAAACAATAATATAGTATTAAAATGTTAAAAAATTAAACATTTTGAACAGATAAATGCAGCCTGGGTGAGCAAAAGAGACTTCTTTGAAAAAAACATTAGAAAATCTTAATGTCCCCAAACACTTGAGTGGTAGTGTATATACAAGTACTGAAAAGTATCAACAGAAAACAGTTCCATCCCATTAAAAATGGCCAAAACCAGGATTTTGGCAATATCAAATTAAGCAACAGTAAAAATAAATCAAAATCAAAATGTTTTTCCTTTTTCCTTTTACTAATAACTGGAAATGACAAAAAACATTTGCAGTGCAGCAGCCAAAGACTTCCATCTGGCATATGTGCACATACAGTACAACAAAACTACACAGATAGATGTACAACATCGCTTCTCTCCACAAAACAGACCTGCGACGAGTGGAATCCCTCTCCACCTGTTCCCTTAAACAGCTCAGATCCTTCAAGACCTTTAAGAGGATCTCCATTTTATCAGCGGAACCATTGACAGTACATAATAAGGTTCCAGACAAAGCAAAATAAACTGAATTTCTCCTGTGTCAGTCTGATAATCTGCTCTAAAATGGAAATGCGTAAAGCGCTTAAGAAAAGAACTGAATCAATTGTATCTGCTTAATTACGTTCATCTCCAGTGTTTTCTTTCAGATTAGGTCCTAATCTCTCTTAAAATGCCTTTTCAATAATAATATGACACATTCAATCACGATGGAAAAGAATAGCTAAAATGTCAGTCAAATCATTTCTTTGCCATCTCTCAGATGTAGGGAAAGCGTGCCAGCTGTTTTTTAATAACACGTCCTTTCTTGTCACGGCAGACACGGGAGTTCTTATTTGAATCTGGCACGACATTGCTGTATTTATTTCATCTTGGATTAACATGACAGCTAGTTTTGTCAGGGGGGTCTTTAATACGACGGAGAGGAGCCGTTTGTGCCATTGTAATTCGCACCGCTAATATATGAGAGAGATGTTGCTTTCTCTCCCTTATAGAGCAGAGCATCAGAGGATAAACAGAGGAGCGAAACCTCTTTCTCTGTCTGTCTTGTCTTCGGTAGGTTTTTTTTTTTACTCCGCTCCTGAGGCGGTATGTAGGTTTCAGATCTGTCTGCATGTTAAATCACACATCAACTGCAACTGACAACTTAGAAAAGCTCTACTTCTGTGACTATACAGCATAAATTTATATAAGTTCAATGGATCAAACACTCATATGATGTTGTGTTGCATAGGATCTGCACATATTTCCAGATTTCATTAACACCACCACAACCTGCACACACACCATGTTTTATGGAGACATTCCATAGACATGATTTTTATACAAACTGTATATTCTAGCCCTAGCCAGCACAGAAAACTTTCTGCATTTTTACATTTTCAAAAAACAGCACTTAGTAAGATTTATAAGCCGTTTTCTTCATGGGGACCAAAAAATGTCCACACAAGGATAAGGATTTTGGATATTACCATCTTTGTGGGGACATTTTGAACCCTTAACGCAGGGAATACCTGAACCCCACACATACAGAGAAATCCTACACCTTTGTTCCCCAGTGTATTAATTTATTTAAAGGGGTGGTATAATGCCCTTTTCACAAAATGTCTTTGATGTCCCCGAGTGTGTATGTGAAGTTTTAGCTCAAAGTACCCCACAGATATTTTTATATAGCATGTTAAAGTTGTCACTTTTTGAGGGTGAGCAAAAACACACCGTTTTGTGTCTGTTCCTTTAAATGTAAATGAGCTGCTGCTCGTGGCACAGAGGGTGGAGCTTCAAGAGCTTGTGTCATTTTACCTCACACAGACATGCACTGAAAATTTCAAAAACTTTTGGCTTTTTATGTTCATTTATAGAGATTCAAGAAGAAGTGACAACATGTAGAATGCAACAGGACATTTCTGAATGGTTAGTTGATGAATTTATGTAGCTGATGTGTAGTTATCTTCTAGTCATTGATTAGCATATTCTGTCTTGATAATCTAGTAATCGTTTTGAGGGGGCGGGGTTTATGTAAATTTTAGGGTTGGTCATGTCACTAACCTGGGAGGAATGTCGTGTATTCCTACCAGCTGTTTGTTGTAGTCTTTAAAAAGCAATTTCTTTAAAAGGAAATATCTCCCTTTGCTTTGAACTTTGAGCATTTTAACTTTGCAGATGTTGTTTATGCTCAAACAGCAACATTACACACTAACTAAAGTTAGAAAAGTGAAATCATAATCAACCATCCCCTTAAAAAAATATCTCACTGACCCCCAAACTTTTGAACATTAGTATCTATGGGTTATGGTTAATTTGTACTGTATATTACAGATTCTTCACCAAACACACCACCTACACAAAAATATCAGCCACAATTTCTATGCCAACTAATGTGAAACTGTCATATTCTCTAGATATCTCATTATCAACAAATGTCAATATCTGAGTGGATTAATAATAATGAATTATTCTTCAAAACAAATAAAGTACAAAGAAAATGACAGCCAATGCACATTCAAATCTTTTTGTATCAGAGCACCATTGATAAAAGACAAAGGATGTGAGGCCACACTCTGTACAGGTGTTGAAGGAAATGCAGAACAGTGATGAGTCTCCCTCCACAGGTTTGGCGTCTCTGTGCTTGTCCTGATAAGATGTAATTCACACCTACTCTGAGTCCACCATGAGAAGGTTTATCATCCTCTAACACCTCCAATTACCATGACAACATCACAATTCTCCCGCCAGACGACAACCGTTTTAACCTGTCATTTTCGCTTCATTTTACACACCGTGTAAGACTGAAGACACTGTGTGTGTGTGTGTGTGTGTGTGTGTGTGTGTGTGTGTGTGTGTGTGTGTGTGTGTGTGTGTGTGTGTGTGTGTGTGTGTGTGTGTGTGTGTGTGTGTGTGTGTGTGTGTGTGTGTGTGTGTGTGTGTGTGTGTGTGTGTTCCTCAGGCCCACCCACTGCTGGCTGCGACTGAATGGGTTTCAATGTCTTTCATCCAAGATTTATAAAAACACCAACAAAACAAACATGGTTTACTGGCAGGACAGACATTCAGAAAATGACTGTGGCAATGTGAGGATTATATTGTTCTTTGAAGCCCGGAAGCTTCCAGCTTCTAGATGCCAGTAAATCATGAATCTGTTTTTTATTCAGAAGGTAAAGAGTCTCTAATAATGATGACAGACTTCTAAGGAAAGTTTGATTTTAAGAAAGAAAGAGAGAGAGAAAGAAAGAAAGAGAGAAAGAAATCATCAGAAACAAACACGGTCACTCAGGAACTACAATCAGCAGGTGATGTCACTTGGGGGTGGGCACAGCAGGTAGCCAATCACGCATAGCAGGAGAGCTGTCAATCAAAATATCTAACTGTGCACAATACCAGAGGGACTATGAGACTCACATCTTCTTGTGTAAGTTGGGCCATGTTTTTCCAAAAGAGGTTTCCTAAAATGGTCGATTCCTGTTGAGGCCCAAGGTCTGTCTCACAATAAAAGTGTTTTAAAAGAAGTTAAAAGGTTTTTTTTCATAAACACTTTGTTATAGTGGTTAAAACTCTCTTCACATCCCGATAGCAATCAATAATAGAAGTGGTCTAAATATAAATAAAAAATATATATATCTTCTGTAGAAGTCTCTAGACCAAAAAATGTTTTGGTCCGAAAGCAATGATAGAATGTCCTACCGGCCTGTCAGCATATCTATTTCCATACAAATGTATTTCCACACACCCTGCTCGCGCAGACATCACCGAAACGGACACCAAACGAACAGCAGCCGCATTTTACAGTTCCTCCTGAACCAAAACAACAGATTCGCACCATGTTGTAACCGTAATTGACCGTTCGCAAAAGCCACGCCCCTTAGTTATTGTTACTACGCCCGTCAAACAATTGAGAACCATAGCCATGGCTGGGTTGAGCTCCATACATTAAGTGATTGGTTTTGGAGTAATGCAGCGACATATCCTCCAGGGCACGACAGAAAGTATAGACAGAATAGCGCACGGGAGCACATGCACAAAACAGTTTTGTAAAATAATATATCAATCATTTTTATTTGATCATATATCATTTTACAAAACTGTTTTGCACATGTGCTCCCGCGCGCGCTATTTCAGTCACAACACTGCAATCAGAGGACGCGCTGAAACTCTCGATGCGGTTCTCTTCATTCTTAACTCGTAGCCGACTGAGAAGGATATATGTGTGTAAATAGTTGTGCAACTGCGCGAACTTTGTTTTGAAGTTTAATGTTTGAGTTCCAGAGGAATTTGTGACTGTGTACCTGTTCAACCACATCAAAGTTTCGTAATTAGTAAGTCCGTGCTTTTTCTCTTTTTTTCCCTCTTGTTTGCCGACTTATGAGGGGCAGCAGTGCCGTAGTGAAACGGTGTTTGTACATGTAGCCTATTTTTTAATAATAGTTGCAAGCAATCATAAAATACAGCAAGTTTTAAGCCCGTGCAGACCTCACTGCCATAGGCGCATCGTTGCACTATCTTGCTGAAATCGGAATGTTTGACGGAGGTCCTTCTCCTTAGTTACAATTACTGAGCTAGGATTGGACGAGAACCGTTAGAGGGCGGGGTTTGCGAACGGTCAATTACGAGATTTCAACCGTGGCATTAACCTGCAGCAGTCAGGTGGTAGAACTAGAGCTCTTAAAGTTGTTTGCGTTCATTATTATTTGAATGTTAAGTGCTTTGAGACATGAGGTAATTTAATGCCATCTCTCATGACACTTTGCTGAATTTGCTCTGGCTGTTCATGTGATTTGAAGGAGGCGTGGCTTTGGAGATGCTCTAAAGGGAGGGTGGGAACTAATGCTTTCAAAGCTAGCTTGCTATTGCTAGCCTCTCCAAAAATTACCTTCCAACCTTTAAGAAGAAAAGACAGACCCACCCACTGATATTTACCAAAAAGTAATTCAATGATATTTAAAGACATTTACCACAATTCATACTTTATATATATTATACGTTTTATGTAGTTGCTATAATAGCTATGATGTAAATGAAAGGCAAAGCTTTGCCTCAGCTAGCCTGCAAACTTAACATTACAGTATTGATGTATGTTTACTGTAGCTTTTTTAAGCTCTTGCTTTTTTATAAGACTGTTCAACACCCCTTATGAAAATTATCCATGGTTTTGTGATCGATTATTGTTTGTATTACCATATTTTTCCGACAAATATGATTAAATGGTGGATATCATATAAGAAAAATACAAAAAAACCATACCACTCTGAAACGTCCTGTGAAATCCGTGCTTGCTAAGTCTGTGCATGAAATCCGTTCAGCACGATCCTCTTGTTGATTAACATTGTCAGGGTCTGAATCAGGCTTGTATTGGTTTGAAATTGACGCCATAGCTAATATTTACATCTGGGGTAGAGCTCGCGATTTTGAAGGGGTGGGACATTTTGCCGAACATGCGCTACGCAGTGCCAATCACAACACACTGGGCCAGCTAACAAATAACAGCACATTTTGTTTTTTGGAAGGAGGGGCTTCATCGAAAACAGCATGTTAAACCAGACTGGAGAAAGAGAAGAGCAGTAATGTAAAACGTGTGAAAATTCATGTTTTTTTTAAAACAATCAAGCATGAAAACTTACCCCCCCCAAAAAAAATCAAGACTTCGTAAAAGGGCATAACAGGACCCCTTTAATTTTTTGCGTAATAAATTCTGTTTAATCAACATATTTTTTACTAAAGTTACTTTTTGTAATGTCTATTAAATGCTTTTCTGATCGAACACAACAATGACTTTAAATGATCTTTTGGGGGGTCATTTCTCAGCCAAAATTGATGTGTGATTAATTAACCACCACAGCATGCAATTAATTACATAAAAAAATAAAATGATCTCTTGACTGCTAAAAGTAGGCAGGTCTTTCCAAAACAGTGTTACAGTATATATTAAAATAGGCAGGCCTATCATTCCTTGTACCCACAGCAGCATATCAGCATATCAAACTCTCTTCTTCCATCTTCTCTTTTTCTGACTGTATTATGTCACGCATAACAAACATAAGTACCATCTTCAATATAACATTACATAAAAAATAAAAAAAACTTTAAAACGGATTTTTGTTATTTATTCACACATTCCTATGTAATTAGATGAAACTGCATGTCTCAGAACATCTAAGCGCAGCAGGTGTGTGAACGCTTTCCAGACATTTAAAGGTGAATTAACAAAGACCAAAGCAGAACATTTTTAAGCTCCATTGCCTCTCTGTTGGCTTCTTTTCTTCATAAAGAGAACTCCTCATCTCAAAAGGCACACGATGAAAGTGTGCGAGTGTGAGATTCGTTTACATCTGGCCCACTTCTGTTAACCTGCTATCAGACGGGGTGGCTTTCAAAGAGAACGCTCTGCGCTCTGAAGTTCCTCGCAGATTAATCTGAACCATTAAGCAAATGCTGCATAAATTGTCAGAGCAAAGCGGAGAGGAAGAAAACGAGAAGAGACCGGTGGCCCGGTGACCTGAGACGGAGAAGCACAAACCCCCAGAGGAGCGTTCAGGCTTCAGAAAGCATAGCGGCAGAAAAAAGGTTTTAATGTGAGAAAGAGCAAGATAGAAAATTAAACTCTTCTACCTGTCTCCATGGAGTTCCCGGCGTATCTCAGTGTGTGTTTTAGATGTGTATGTGTATTTTAGGAGCATGAAGTTATGTGTATTTGAGGTTGTGTGTTCAATGTAAGTTCATAATAATAAGGCTCAGTGGAATCCGACAGCAAACATGTAAGCATCACCATTACAGCAGGCGCCAAGAACTTCTGTTTGGATAACATGCCGAGAAGCAAACGACTCCCTCTGAAAGTAAGAGAGAGAGACAGGCTGGTTGCCAGCCTCATATTGCATTTGATCAGACATCCACAACACGTTGCCAATATGAATAAAACTCATCCAAGCTTATCCTTTCCTTACAGCATCAGATCAATCCTTCAACACACACCTCTAACAATAACTACACATGATCCACACACTGAAGAAAGGATCACAATATTCCAGCATTTTCTTTCATCTGAGATTAACGCAGCTTTTACCTGAGGAAATTCGAAGTGGTTTTCTAGGAATAAGGATTATAATTTTTTTTAATAGAATAGAAAACTCAAACAAAGTGAGAAGGAAGATTAGCGTGACATGAGATTCTTTAATGAAAAATAAGCCATACAGTCCTGATCGAAGGGCACTAATGGCTTTTATTGATCAGCGGCACAGATTTTCTCTCTCATCTCTATTCGTAACTGACATCAGTTTAATTCAACTCAATTAAAACAACCTGCACTCTGGATTTCTCTAACACCACTGAACCGGCTCCACCCACCATCTGGCTGAGCTCCACATCATTACCTCCTCTCCAGTCCAGTGACACCTGTCAACACCCGATGATGCGTCCAGGGAGGACACAGGTGAGACTGACACTAACTCTGAAATCAAGTAGAGACCCTCTTCACACACGTCAGATCTCCATTTCAAAATCTTTTGAAATCAAAATAAGGGAGAATATTTAGTATCATCTATATGCATTATTTAAATTATACTACGGGGCTGCTGAATGCATGAAACTGATTGGTTTACGAACGTTCTGAGATGTGCATTAATTTTCCGGGAAACGCACGGCTAAAGTAGTTCCAGGCAGGTCTTGACCGCATTACCGTTCCACATCACTTCGCCAAATGATTTGTTAGTTCAAAAGGTCTTTACAGCCCACAAAAGCAAAAGAACGACACTGACCAAGCAAATGAATATGGTAAACAATAGGATAAAAACAAAACAAAAATGACATCTTTTTTGGCAATGTTTCTTCAGCTTTGCCATCACAGGAATACATTTCATTTAAAAATGTATTGAAGTAGAAAACCGTTATTTTAAATATTTCACAATATTACAGTATTTTACTATACTATAATACTATTTTACTTCCTGGTAAAATAAAGGTTATAATACTATATACAGGCCCTACAAACTAGTTCAAACTATGTGCAAGTACATCGCTCAAACTAACCAAGAGGCCAAACTACGACAGTGTCCATAAACTCTCTAGCAACTTTTATGCGAGTTCCTAAATAGTGGTAAAGATGTTTTCCTCATGGGAACCACAAGGTCGACCCCTAAAAAGATAACACACGGTGCCTCAGTACAGCTGTCACATGGGAACAGCACTAAGAAGCTTCTTTAGGTCAATGGGTTGAACTCATATCTCACTCTCTTCCTCCGTCCATCAGGAAGCGCTTCAACCTCTCTTCTCATTTCCTGCGTCGGTTGAAAAGAGCCCAAGACCTTGGGCGGGTGGCCATCTGTTCTCTCGCACAGACTCCGAGGACATATGAAACTCCCACAGCTGTCTGGCCTGATTAAAGTACAGCACAGCATCTGCACACAGAGATCAGATTCATGTACACCATTCGTCTGCTCTGCGGCACGTCCCGGACTGTTATACTGTGAAATATCAGCTCGTTGAGGAGTCGGAGCAGTGAGCTATCAGATTCTGATGGAATCGGGCCTCCGCTGAGAGAGAAAAGACTCTTCGTCACACTTCCTTGTCACCCCAGAGAAGCGGGGCATTGTGGGACTGCTGACATGAACACACCAAATCCATAATTCATGAGTCATGCTGAACAGCCTGGCAAACATGCTGCTCGCAGCAACGACAACCCACCGCTGAACTGTGTTTCCCAGCGAGAACGTTTCCTCTGTCGGAAGCGAAGCGGGAATGGCGGCGTATCGAAAGAACGAATGAATATAAGGACGGTTGTTGTAAACTTGAGATCTCTTCCTCTGCAGCTGCCGCCGTTGACTTGAGAAAATCACGCTGCTAAATGAAAGCGGACAGAGCGCAACTTACGACTTTTTCCCCCCTCTGCTCTTCTTTGCGATTGCACTTTTTACAGACCTGTGAATGATCAAGAGCATCAATACAAAGAAAAAGACTTTCATCTCCTGACAGACAGAGAGAGAAAGCACGTTGTATCATCAGCACACGGTAATTGCACAAAGCCTCCCTCTCTTTTCTTTGATTTCCGGCCGCTCTGACCGCTCTAACAATCTCTCTCTCACTCTGTGCTGGAGCTCAGGATCTGATCCACACAGCTTTACCTCAGTACACTACAGTTATTACGAGCAAAGTCTGGCGCCTCCATAAAGGATATGACCAACTCCAGCCTCAAACACAGCTGGGGAGACACGAGACGTCAGCTGCAAACCAGCCCAGGATGCATCAGAAATAATCCGCTGAGATCAATGTCTTGCTTTAATCCAGATCCTCTCCACTGAGGTCTGATCTTCACCTGACATCTGTAACACTGAGAATATCAAGACAGAAACCACAGAAAAGTGTGCATTTTCAGGATCTCACTGTCTGTTGCATCATCATGGACCAGATCCCACCTAGTCTCAGCCTCAGACGACATCCCTATAGCCCATCAATGCTCATGAACAATTTTTCACAAAATGAACTGGATGAATTTGCCAGTTTCAGTTAGGACTGGGCTGTAAAGCTATTTAAAAGGAAAATATGGGGGAGATAATCACAATATTAATGCATGAATATGCATTGACAATTTGAATTTTAATATTTGCTCTGAAATGGAAAAATCTGTAAAAAAAATTTAATTGCAAATGTTATTTAGTAATTTCTATAGTTTAATAAATTTTTGTACACAATGTACAGTATATTTAAAAAAAATATTTTTTGCATTGCATTGCAGCACACCTCTACATTATGGAAAATTAGGATCTCAGAAAAGCTTGGTTGAAGCTGTGTGAGAAAAGGGTATTAGAGTGTAAACACTCACTGACGGGCTGGAGCCCGCCACCACAGACAGCCACTCTGCTACCATGGCAATTAGGGCTTTTAATAAGATGAGAATATTGCTGATAAGAATCAATTAGAGGCCTTTTAACTGAGGAAGAGCGGAGAAAGTCCCACTCAGATTTGATCAACATACTCTCAACTCTCACAGGAATGAATCAGGGACGATCTATTTTCCTAGTTGATTCTAAATATTGAATATTGAAAATATTGATTCACCTCAGGTGCCAATACATCAGGAGTCTAAAACTAGCGGATAGCATTTTGGTATTTTGGTACTTGGTATTTATGCAGATTGGTATTTAATATTATATTACTGGGAAAAAACACAAATGCAAATGCACAATTTTCAAAAAGTATATAAAAGAACACGAACCTCTCCAAGCGCTTGTCAGAGACAGATGAAGTTGGCAAATCAGATGTCCACTTAAGATTAGTTAAGAGTCTAGACTGGGTGTATGAGGGTTTTGGTGGACACGAGGCTCTAAAATTAATTAGTACTGGAGCAAGAAAATGTGTGTGAATCTGTACCTCAACTCTGAGAACATTCCCTCCAACATCAACATCTCTGTACTTTATTGATCACCACTAAACACTCCAGCTGGCAAGACATGAAATATTCATATTTCAATTTTGGCAGCTGTTTTTAGAAGACTTATAAATATCATCCAACAACTTGAATTAAGAATTAAGAAGACTCTCTTATGACCACATTCACACCTTAAATTAACATCCATCTAAAGGTTACTGCACCAAAACAAAGGGGTTTGAATCTTTGCCCTAGAGGTATGGCTTTATAAAACATGCCCTAGCTCAGTAATGCCTCATATGACACCCTAAGTTTATCCTTTTGATGATCCTAAGAAAGTTTGATATATGCCAGTCATAAATCTGAAAGACTGCAACTACAGGATCCGAAACCTGTTTGGTTGCTCTCTGATTAGAGCAAGACCTGTGTTTATCCAGTTCTCCAACTCCATCAAAGGCCTACTTGTATCTTTAGATGGGTTGATTATGAGCAATTTTGCATATGTTTTCACCTGAGATGACACAAAACCGAAACTGCCCACCTTAAAAACCTGATTATAAATGTTTTGATCTATGACAAAATTTTGCTTTGATGTAAACACACTGCGATTCATGATGGTCCTTTACGATTATTGCTTGTCAGACTGTACGAACATGATCCTCGCTGTAATCCAGGTCACACTAAGATCTCAGTTGTCAATCTCAGACTCTTCGACAGTCAAGAAACACAAGAAAACTCGTCGGGAATTTTACATTATCAATAAATGGCACGTTCGGTGACAGTGCGCTGAATTACACGCAGGACCGAAGACGGTCGTCGTAGGAGAAATCACACACCAGGACTGCGAGTCAAATCCTCTGACACTGGCAAAATTTCCGAGGTAAAATTTTATCGCAACAGTGATTAATCGGCTGTCGGTGAGCATGTCAAACTAACGATCAAAGACTTCAGATTTTAGCCTAGGATCAGACTAATCTTTTAGGATTTGCAAAATTTGTCTCAGACGGCCAAAATCGTACAGCATGAACCCGGCTTAACCTAGAAATAGTGCATATACCTTTTTTTTGCATTAATAGAGTCATTTGTTTCACAGATCAGGCAACACTGGTCCTGATGGATAGATGTTTTTGACTAAAGGAACAAAGTCTAAAAGTCATTTTTTTGTTAACTTTCAGTAATAAATGTATAATTTTGAAAGACACTTGATTAATGTGTAGGTTTTGTACACATTTGTGGCTGCAGAGTTCAGTTAAAGCAGTCTGGATACATTTATGGTAATTCTGATGAAGGCTATCAGTAATAATAGCTGCAGGCTGGAAGATGATGGTGTTAACAGCTCCGGTTTCTCTTTCCTTTCTGCATGCAAACATTAGACTGATGGAGATAATGCCAGGGTATGCATTGCCTACGGTAGTTCACCCTGTCTCATCCTCTTTCTCTCCCTGACTCTCATTAAACATACGCAAACCAGCCACTTTACTCAGAAAAGGCTCCTTAGAGCTGTCTGACACAGTTTCTTCTTCCTCCTGATCCTCTCAAACATATTGATTATAGTAAAACAACCACCAAGCATCTGAACATCCTTCTGTGCGTCTATGGTGTGGAGGAGAGTGTCGTGTGTCTCGCCTCTCCTCTGACTGCTCTTGAAGTGACTTGCTAAAGAGAGGCTGAGGGTTCTTCTTCCTGAGAGAGTGAGTGTTAAATCAAACCCTTTGAGGAATCTCACAACACCACCCACACGGCAAAGAGCTTAACAGAGCGACTCACGGCTGCCATTACTGACATGACTGTTGCATTCTGATTTAATGCTGCCAGAGTGTACAGGACACAAAGTAAGAACAAACCTCTCTCTCACACACACTCACACTTCACTTGGCAAACAGAGTTACATACAGAGGACAGTGAGCAATGGCCTTCACTTGTCGCCTTATGTCTGTTTGTGTGTGTTGAACAGCAAATGTCTCTGAATCTCCAACATAATAGGAAGATCTATACTCGAACACACACAAAGCTTTCACCTCCAGTCACTGCTCACTTTTACCTCCAGACTTTAATGCTGCGATAGATAAAACGAGATGACTATTAGACAAACCGATTGATAGACAAACGATATATGATATAGAACTATAAATAATACTAAAAGAGAGATAAATAGAGAGGTTGATAGAACAATGTTTAGCAAGATAGAGAGAACAATAGAATAATATAGAGAGAGAAAAATACCTTTTGTTTTTTTATCAGCTCTGCAAAAAAATATGACCAATGCAAGAGTGCATTCTGTTTACTGCTTAGTGCTTGATACACAATAGGAGGCTGTACAGTACCAACTACCTCAGGGGGGACTAAATGCAGCTAGGTGGAACAAACTGTAATTTGCACTACTGTCTGTTCAAAATAAATGAAAAGACACCTAGCATTGGGGATTTGGTGCTTTTTCCAGTTACACTTTAGTTTAGGGTCCAATTCTCACTATTAAAATTGCTATGTGGAGTTCTTCTACTAAAATGAATCCATTTTTTATTGCCTGTGTGTGAAAGGGGTTGTAATCTCACAATAAAATGATCCACTTGGCGGGTTTTGCTATTTGCTATTCCTATTTCTATGTGAAGGCTCCGGGTCGGATTTGCAGCGAAATCCAGTGACGTGACTGAGACCTGCATGCGCGCTCCCGAGCCTCTCGCCTCGTCTACTGACTTTGCACTCAACAGCGACGACACTGCAACTTTATGACATGGAGTCTGCTAATACTTAGAAACGACCAGCACAACACAGACTTTAACTATAGTAGTCAACATTTGAAGTGGATCAAAACCTTTCATCAAAGTTATACATGAATTTTGAACAAAGCCCGTTCTTGTCTTGTCTTGTCTTTTTTGATCCACTTCAAATGTTGACTACTGTAGTTGCTTATTAGCATGCATAGTACCAGGATATTGGCTGTTTATTGGTACATAAAAAGCACATATTATTCCACTTTATTCTACATATTTTAATCCTACCAAATACCTAAACTTAACTACCTTACTAACTATTAATAAGCAGTAACTATGGGTTTGAGGCAAAAATCATAGTTATTAGTTAGTTAATAGTGAGAATTGGACCCTAAACTAAAGTGTGCCCATTTTTCTGCTGTACCGCATATAGAAAGGTGACACCAAAACCAAGGTACTTACCGAACTGTGACTTGCCCCTAATATATGGAGATAGTGAACAATAGAATGATATAAAGATCGAAAAACTTTAGAATGACAAAGATCGAGAGAACATTAGAATGGTTTAGAGAGAGAGAGAGAGAGAGAGAGAGAGAGAGAGAGAGAGAGAGAGAGAGAGAGAGAGAGAGAGAGAGAGAGAGAGAGAGAGAGAGAGAGAGATATAGAGAGAGAGAGAGATTCACAAAGGGCTGACATTTTTGAAGGGAAATTCCACTGAATTTCAGTTGATTTGCTTAGTCTTGATTTCAGCAGGAGACAAACACAGATGAGAACATCTGATCTACTGTACGAGCATCTCTCCTCACGGCTATCTCTCTGTTTAGTATATGTGTGTCTGACCTCTGGCAAAGGTGCAGCTGAGGGGACATTATGTCTGTGAACAGCACAAATAAAATGGCGTATGACGGGCGCCAGGACCCTCCGTCGCCCTCTGAGGTCACGAACATGCCCAGCTCTCATTCCCGGCCGTGTGATGATTTCATCTTCAGGCTGAGATGCATCATTCAGAGCCTCTCGGGGAGCAGATGGCAGGATGAGAGGGGAGGGGCCGTTTTCCCTAGGAATGAGAGGACAGACCTCTCTTTCCCTCTCCAGAAAGTGAGACTCTTCATCTCCGCTTGGCTTGATGAGTCTTTAAGTGTCATAAATGGGTTTTTGGCTCTGTGGTTCCACAGGAAGCGGCCCACCTCAGTCCCAAACGACTCTTCTTTTAAACGGCTGCTCTATTATCACTGCTTTAGTCAAATTTTGATGTGTGGATCATCTTGGGGTTCTTTTCTCACTTTTCTCATTGGCACAGTTGAGGGTCTCAGAGGAGGCCCAATGAAAATCTGACAACCTTCCCTTCTAGAGCTCATTTTCACCTGATCACACACACAAAACAGTGCCTCAGACACAGAGCTGGGCCTCTGTTAGTCTCACACAGCCAGATTTTTTGACAATCTGCATAAAATCTGGTCTAGTTTGCAGCTTCTTGCCAAGAACTGCCTGATTAGACAAGAATCGGGCATCTAACCAACGAAGGACACGGTTCAAGTTTCACATCTGAAATCTACTAAAGGTTGCACAGACAACATTATTAAAATGATTGGGAAATGTGTGTAGTCTTTGCTGCTTTGCTTGCTTTACATCTATCCAAACATAAGTGGATCATTTAACAGAACATACAGTTGTGGAAATCTCATTTGAATTTTTTTAAAGCCACAAACCTTGGTAAATCCAGCGACCAAGTTCTTCAACCAATCAGATTTGATTTTGGAAAGCTCTTACCATTTCCATGTGCATCAAAGGGGTAATTTATTATTTGAGAAGCTCCAATGGCCAGAGAGAACCAAACACAACCATGTCTGAAAGCCAAATTGAGCTGCACATGCACAGACAAAAAAAGAATGAGGTCATATGAAAGAGAGAGAGAAATAAAGGGAGAGAGAGAGAGATAAGAGAGCAGGTGTGTGTAGGTCTGAGTGAGACATCAGGTTTTTCCTCCACAGAACACAAATCTCTTTCATTACAGGGTGTCTCTGACTGACACTTTGCCAAAACAATTTGTTAATAAGACTTAGGCTTGCTGCGGCAGACAGTGTTACACTGTGTTCAGCCGTACACGGATTACATTACTTGGCCATGGCCGCACCACCCCAACTATCGTTGTTTTAATAGAAATAAAACCATTTAGATTAAGTCAAGTCAACTTCATTTATATAGCGCTTTTTACAATACCGATGGTTTCGAAGCAGCTTTACAGTGATATTCTTAGTAGGAGGGCTAGTTTTATGTTTTCAGTTTTTTTTTACAGACTCGTATAGGCCACTGGGGAGGCGGAATATATGCCTCGCGCTCAAGCGCACACATAAAGCTTGCCGCAAAGTACTGGCAAAAGTAACCTGATGATTATGAATGTGTCGGGAAAAACTTTTCATTTGGATTACATAAGAGTATTTGGTTTTTCGATTTGAATTGGTTAATTTAAAAGTAGACATTTCAAGCTTTATTCCTCTGTGAGGAAGTACAGCCTATACGCTGAGTTTCGGTTCATTTGTGATGTGCACCTTTCATTAGCGTTTTTATGAGAAATGCGCTCCAGTTCTTGCTGTCGAAGACGGAGCAACTTTCTGCACTTAAGTTTGTTCCGTGTACTGTCAAGTGCTTCATCAGATTTGTCGTGTTGCCGGTCTTGGCAGCAATTATCTTGTCGCAAACATTGCATCACGCGCTGTTGGCATCAAGCCTGGTGAAACGTAGCCACCGCCACACTTCTGATCTTTTCCACATCTTTTCCATCTATGGGGGCTGGGACGTTTACAAACTACAGCCTCATGTGTGAGCCACGTCTCTGGGCGTACTAGTGAACTAGTGCTTTTCCTTGATGCCTCGCCACAGCCAATCATGCTGCATGCTTATTGGCTCATTGATGTTGACAAAATTAAAGCGAAACAGACATTTTTTGATACTCAAATGGTATCGATGCAATTCGGTCAGTGCCTAAAAAGTATCGAACTCGACAGCCATCCCTAGCGACAAGTATCTTGTCATAAAATATGCATTCAGCACCCCCGCTCCCTACACACAGAATACACGTATCGCGAATGAGCGAATTTCAAGCACGCATTCATAATCGATTGCAATACCCCGCATAATGATAGAGGCTCCCTGATGCCCACAAATTATAAGTCTATACATAGAATAAAAAAAAGTGAAAAAACAGGACTACGAAAGTGACAGCAAACCTCAATATTCAACAAATTCTACAAAAACCAACCACAAAGAACTTTACAAAACAAACATTCACGAAAGAGCTGTAAATAGAGGTCGACCGATTCATCGGTTTTGCCGATTAATCGGCACCGATAGTTGACTGGTGGAACTATCGTTATCGTATACTAAATATATACCGATAGTTTTTCCTGGTTGCGGCCATTGCTGGAGCAGCTGAGAAGCGCGCGCTGTCATTCATTACACAGTGTAAGAGCTGAGAAGGCTCTGCTGGCATGATGCAGTACAAGAGCGGCCTCTAGAGGTGTAATAAAAACTATCGCTTGTGTTGTTTATTTCGACACGTGATTCTGCGTGCTGCACTGAGAGCACATGCTGCGGGAGAGCGCTGACATCAGACGCGCGTTTTAAAGCACCGACAGCTAAAAGGTATATATACAGTACATTTTGTCATATCATTATAAAGTGATTAATTTGTTGACTAAATGCTGCATTAGTAGAGAAAGAACAGCACAACAGTGTGTTTGTTTGCCTTCGAGGCTGAGAAGACGCTAACATTAGTAGTAGCCTACCTCAAGCGGTTAAAACACTCACAAACATAAACGTAAGTCCGACCCGAATGTTTAATGTCACAATTGTTACCTCTATTTGCATTAGTTCATATCCAGCTGGTCACTTTTATGCATTAAATATGCAGAGAAGTTGCATATTTAAAGCTAGAGACGTAAGCAAAATGATATGTTCATACAGCCGACAGAAACATAAACGAATCAGAAAAGCATTCGATTTCGGTTATTTTTTTTCATCTTGACTTTAATACATATTTTGTTATTTTGATTAGATAATCATCAAGTGTTTATAAAATAGAAGCAAAAGTGTGAGACTGACTATACATGTAATATTTATGTAATTTCAATGCTCTGGCATTGTAGATATTTAAATTTGGCCATCTTCGACTGTTTGGCTTGAAAAGAACAGTTAAATAGTTACATTTTGAATGTAACTGGTTTTATTTGTTATTTAGAGTATTACTTTTTGTTTCAGTTTGAATGAATGTCTTTTATTGACTTAAATATTTATTCACATTTATATATTTATTTCATTTAGCATGTTTTCATGGTTCAATACAGTTTTTTTATTTTTATAATAAAGTTCAGCACTGTTTTACTTGGAGTGTTATGTTTGTTTTCATCCAGTATCAATTTTAAAAACTATCGGTTCATTAATCGGTTATCGGCAAGTATGGCCCAACCTAGCTATCGTTATCGGTAAAATCCACTATCGGTCGACCTCTAGCTGTAAATGCTAAAATGTGGAAAAGAGTCACGATCATAAAACCCGGACAGTTGGAGCACAAAGCGGAACTTCAGCATCTGCCCTGGTTAGCTCAATATTATGAAACCACTTTAGACACTTGAAGAAAAGTGTGAGAAGCAGATCCTCTATAGGCCACTGTGAGAACAGACTGCAAGCGTTCTACTGAGAAAAGTGAGAGACGAGCATACTTGATACGTCCTCCCATACAGGCCGAAGCCCAAATTTAGTTGTGGACAAAAAGGACTGCGGAAACAGAAGAGAGCCGGTGCCGAATTTTAATTAGCCACTTAAAGAATGAAAGATTCTGCTCCCAGTTGCCCTTGCCTTCTTAATGACAAGGAACTTTGAGCAGCTTTCCCAGGCACTCCGCCAAAACACGCAGTCTATTCTTTTCTCTCTCGCTCGCTTTCTCTCTCTATCTATTCTTTAATTAATCTGCTTTTCTCATTTGTAAGGTTTTGTTCCAGCAGCTTCAATGTTTGTGTTCGGTGAAAGAGAGAATGACTCTTCAACACGAGAGAAAACTCCAAAAATCTCTGTCTGCTCTATTGCCACTCATGGCATCTTCTCTGTCAAAACCATCTGTTCCTGGAGACAATGGTGTCATGTCTGTGAAAAACAGCCCAATTCAGGCTTTATTTCATTGGTCGTAAAGCTTAATGCGTCTGGAATGCTCACAGATATCTGAGCAATGCTGCTCCATAGAAGTATCCATGCTTGAACTATCTAGTACATACTAATGAGTGTGTGTGTGTGTGTGTGTGTGTGTGTGTGTGTGTGTGTGTGTGTGTTAGGCCTTGTCCACACTAATACGTTTTCATTTGAAAACGCATATTTTTCTCTCCGTTTTGGCCTTCTATCCACATTGAGACGGCATTTTTGTCAACAAAGACTGAGCTTTTTGAAAACACTCTCCCAAGTGGATAAATGTGAAAACGCAGTTTTGCGCGTTATAATGTCGACTGAAAACTATGACACGTTTAGTCATGTGACGCATATTGTATCCATAGATATTTATGGTTATACCAGCAGTTGTGCCTGTTATAGAATTTCAGTGTACCTAACGAGAAATGTTCCCTTGTCCAGTCTTTATATTGCATTCCTGCAAAGATGACTGAAGATTTACTCAAAATTGCTGTTGTGTGGCAAAGTATGATAATAATTGTGTTTTAGACCATCGATTTTGAGTGCAACCTGGGTGCAATACTGAGTGGTGAGATATTTTGTTAATAAAATGATTGTGAAAGAAGAATAGCTTGATAACTTTATTATGTCTGCTCTCTTTTTATATCATCTTGTGAACTTTTAGTATGTTTTAAGCATGCTCATTAAGGTCATTTAAGTATTTTCAGATGTTTCAATGTGGATGAGCAAGGAAAACGCTTGAAAACGCTAATGTGGACAAGGAGCATTTTGAAATGAAAACCTTGATGAAGGATTCTTCTAACTAAAAATCAACCTAGAATTCCACGAGGCAAAAACAGCTAAAAAATAGCTAAACATTTTTAATTACACAAAAACACCACACAAACCACAGGGCTCATGAACAACCACACTTATCAGCGTTCAACTGGACACAGCAGATTCACTTTCACTGACAATCGGCATAAACAAAACCAGAATTGTTAATATTAACGGATATCAAAATGCACTGAACTGTCAGCCTCTCATTATCGCTTTAATTAAAGCAGCTTCAAATCTAAAGAATTTCCTGTTTCGCTAAAGGTCTCTGGGAATGAGGGGAAGTGTCTCCTGAAGTCTGGAAGGAATGAAGCCGAGATCATTTACACAAGGATTTAACACTTTCTTTAAATTAAATTGTTCGTGGGTTTTAAATGTCAGAATTGTCCAGAGGGCTCACACACACACACACACTTCATAACACTTATGAAGGTTATTATTTTTGCATTTTCAAATTTGTATTTAAATATGATTACATTTATTTTTGCATATTCAAATAAAATAGTGATTTAAAAGTGGATCTAAAAGTATTTTATCTAAAAAATAAGTATATAAATAAAAACTAAAAAAAAACTTGTCTTCTAATTAAATTATAAATTAAAACAAAATAAAAATACATTTAATTTGCATTTAAAAATGTTAGATTTTATCTAAAAAAGCATTTTAAAAAAATAATAATAATTAAAATGGGATTTAGTACTAATCTTTAAATAGCAATTATTATTATTATTATTACTACATTGAATTGTCAGTTAAGGTCAGGTGAAAGTGTTTCTGGACACTTTGTTCTGTACCCGTCTCATTGAAGTGACTGCTTAATCGTTCATGCCAACTAGACTGATGATATATCTGCACTGTCTGTCTTTCTGTCTGTCTCTTTCCCAGCAGCTGTGTTAGCCGTGCCGTTAGTGTGAGTGCAGGGTTCAAAACTTCCAGCATAAATCAACATGGCCACTTCAGTCTCTCGTCTCAAAACAGGAGAACACACAGTCCAGTCTCTGAGACGACGAATCCCACTAAATTATTGTTTCTGATAAATGCAGGTTGCACATGACTCATCTCACTAAGCTGACACAACTGCAATGCTACACCTAAATTATATCAATTAAAAATCACCTGACTTCAAATTGGCACGTTTCTCAGACGAGTCTTGTGGTATTTGCATAAACAGACATGACTGTGGTTCAGTGTTTCCTGTGGGAAGAGAGAACTTCTACGCTTCTTAAACCCTAAAGTGAGCTCTCCATTGTCCAAGACAATATTCAAAGTTCTCCCATTTAGGTTAAGATATTTCTGGTGCCACTACTGTAATGACAACTATTTTTAAAACTTTAAATAAAATGGTATAATTTAGTATAAATAGTATAAATTCCATAATTACAGAAGTTTCAAGAACTAGTAGTTAGTGATGATTACAGGATTTATTTTTTACTAGCAGCAGTCTCTCAACAATTTCTGATAACAACCGATACGGTTACCCAACATAACTAGAAAAAATAATATTTATAAATGGAAATGTTCATGACTTTTTAATGTTTATTAATATCAATTACTTTTCCAGGTCTAGAAATCACATTTTTTAAATAAAAAGCACTGTTTTTAAGGTAACAAATTTGCATTGTTTTGTAGCATTTACCAGGAACTGTGCTGAGGCCCCTTGGTTGAAAACCACTAGTCTAGACAGACTTTCTAAAGCAGCATCGTAATCAAACTCACACAAGCAGCACTGACCGTTCAAATCCACAACTGACCAACCAGAATTGAGTATTCCAGTTTCCAGAGAGCCATGCAATACATGCATTTATTAATATGCATGACAAAACTGTGTAATTTACTCCCATTTTCATGGTGCGCGCACGTGCATGTGTGTGCTTGTGCGTGTGCATGTGTGTGCGTGCGTGTGTGTGGTGGCGGCGGCGGCCAATTAGAGTAGCTCAAACAGCTGTGAATAAACTGACACACAGTTTCACTCTGAAGACCTTTCAATTACACTGGCTAGTGCTTTCACACACACACACACACACACACACACACACACGCATGGTCATCTGGGAGCTCAAACCATGAACCATACTGAGGTTACAGCGTCTCCAATCTTATTCCTCTCTTAACACACACACACACACCGTGCAAGTGTGGATTGAGGATAATGGATGCTCGTGTCATGAGAGAAGCTGCCAGCGTGCATGTGCGCACATTTGTGTGTGGAGGGTCAACACTAAGGTCAGTCTGGTTAATGAAGCAGTCTGTTAGTGCTAACGATGATTACCTCTCCCCGCCTAAACATTCATTCTCTGTAATCACCACACACAAAAAAACTCCAACCTCATACCAAAAAAAATTTATTTAGATTCCTGTGGAAGAGGTCAGTGACTTTCTGAAAGGTTAAAACATATGGAATATTTTAACAGAGTGGCTAAAGATTTGAGCTGGTAACCAAATTGGTTATTTCAACAGAGCAATGAAGTTTTTCATAATCCATCTCCTTTAAATATCTGATGCTTCCGACACAGGAATAAATCTATTGAATCACAGTTGTACGACATCTGTCAACACTTAAAGACGTAGCTGTTCTCTCTTGCCATGTTAGTGAATGTAGATCAGTCTTTCATCATTCATTGGCTCTGGGTACTGCTGGCAGCGATCAGCAAACTTGTCACTGAAGTGTGTATGATTGACTCCAGGCACATTTACAGAAGATCAGAAAACACAGTCGAGAGAACAGAGCGAAACACAATGCACTCCAAAGACAGACTATTAAAACAACAGCTAATTAATACAGAGCACAGACACAGCTGAAGATCCCATTATCATTATCTGCACACACGTGCTAGAGACCGAGACGAGAAGCTATCATAGATGTCTCCAAAATAAAGTATGTGAGATTTAGCTAACTTCTGGACTTCAAAATTTCATACCTATATTATGGCTGTGTTAAAATCACACACAGTTAAAGTGTGTGGAGGATGTTCTTTAAAAGGTCACACAAGCACTTAGGCAGCAAAAAGTAAGAAACTATCTTCTTTAGACAATCTAGAAGCTTCCCACCCACTTAACACACACACCTGCCAGTGTGATTAACTGTATGACTGACAAATTAAAGCAGAGAACAGAAAGCTGAAAATGATTAAATGATTACTGAAATGATCCAATTGTGTTTAACATTAACCCAGAGAGAGAGAGAGAGAGAGAGAGAGAGAGAGAGAGAGAGAGAGAGAGAGAGAGAGAGAGAGAGAGAGAGAGAGAGAGAGAGAGAGAGAGAGAGAGAGAGAGAGAGAGAGAGAGAGAGAGAGAGAGAGAGAGAGAGAGAGAGAGAGAGAGAGAGAGAGAGAGAGAGAGAGGGGGGGGGGTGTCTGGGTAAGTGGAAGATATAGGCAGAGGTCAGGTTTGTTTATTAAAGCTAGATTCAAAGTCAAATCCCTCGCTTTTTGTCTGCCTCATTTTACTTGTCTGATGAATTATATAAGAATCCTCAAAATCATTATGATGATGATGATTACCACAGAAGTCACTAGAGAGATACTGAGGAAGTTATGACTCTGAAGTTTCTGATTTTGTCTGGGTGATTCAATTATATTTGAAGAACAAGGAAATGGACATGAGGGGTCAGTAATCAGTGAAATGCAGCATATGAGAGCTGAGAGAGTCAGAACATGTTTATAACAGAACAAAGATGTGATGTAGAGAAAGAATGGATTTTTACTTAAAGTATGTGCAAAATCACATCTTATAGAAAATAGAAAAGAAAAACAGATAAATAACACATTTTAGTGAGGGTTCATGTCATGAATTCTTTCCTTATATTTCCTTTAGCTGGGCTGCATTCGAGGATCAGGGGTCACCACAGACAGAGAAATGAAACCTCACTCGCAAAATTCACTATGATTAAAACCTTTCCAAAGTCACAGGGCCACATACATATTGAAGCTACAGTATGTGAAATGTCTCTCTGGGCAGAGAACCTCATGAGAGTGTGTTCATCTGCTGATTCTCCCTGAATTATTTGATCATAGATCATACAAATTTAAGTGAAAAATGTACACGACCGTTTGTTTAAACGTTTTGTGTCTGTAAGATCTCTTAAAGAAATTAATACTTTTATTCAAAAAGGATGCATTCAATTGGGATCAAAAGGGACAATAAAGAAATTTTTAATGTCATAAGATTTCTATTTCAAATAAATGCTGTTCTTTTAAACTTTCTATTCATCAAAGAATCATGAAAAAAAAGTATCAGTTTCCACAAGCGTTTTAAACATTGATAAATGTTTTTTGAGCAGCAAATCAGCATATTACAATGATTTTTGAAGAATCATGTGACACTGAAGACTGGAGTAATGATGCTGAAAATCAGCTTTGCGATCAGGAATAAATTACATTTTAAAATATATTCAAATAGAAAACAATTCTTTTAAATTCTAATATTTCAAAATATTACTGTTTTTGCTGTATTTTTGCCTTGATGGGCATAAGAGACTTCTTTAAAAAAACAAAAAAAAAAACATTTAATTACCAACCAAACTTTTGAACTGTAGTTTATAATTCACACAAAGATGACAATCCTATCATCACACCACCTTCATGTTGTTCCAAACATTTTCTTTCATCTCTGATCCACAAAAGGAGATTATCAGTGAATTACGACATCAATTTTGATCTGGCCTTCACACAAAGCACAGTATGGCTTCAGAAGAATATAACGCACAGATCTTATGGGCTACTTATATGATGATTTTCAGTTCAGCCCCTGGTCACTATGATGCCAAATCTTTTCTCTTTTTTGTGTTCCACATAAGAAAGAAAATCATTTTCTTTCTTCTGGAACAACAAGGGTGAGTAAACAATGGCAGGATTTTCATTTACGGGTGAACTAATCCTTTAATTTCTCAGTTAATCATAGACATTCAAATAGCAGGAGACAAATGAAGCATGAATGAATATGAACATGAGGTTACTTAAGGCCAGATACCATTTCTGAGCTGTGTGTGTGTGTGTGTATGTGAGGTCCTTCTCAGCCTCAATTGTCCGATATTATAAAGAAGAGCTGTGTTTACTCAGGATATTTACAGGGGAGAAAAGCTTACACATACAAACACCAAAGCACACACAAGTGTGTTTGTTCAAGTGTGGGAAATAAGAGGCTTTAGACAAAAATCCTCCTAATCTGGAGCAAGATGTTAATTCATCCACTCTGGCTTAATGCTCTCTCTCCTGACACACACATACATACACACAGGACAGAGGAAGAGGAAAAACAAGGACATAACTCTTTGTCTTTTAAGAGGACAGCCTGTGGGCGGAAGTCGTCTCGGGAGAGGTTGTGAGTTTATGTAGCAAAGTACGTGAGCGATCAAACCGTAAAGGTAGAGAGAGAAAAAAATCTGCGCACTCAGCACACAGAGTCTGAGAGACTCACACTGAACCCAATTAGATTTCAGTACTGTCAGAGCGGTTCAGACTGACAGAGTTCATGTACTAAAGACATAAAAATGCTAAACTCTGCAAGTTGAAGTCAAATCATAAGTTTAGGCTAAGGCACACGTGAAAAAGGTTAAAATAATCTTTTGGGTTAAATACACATTAAAGTCTAATCGACAACATCTGTGATATTCTGTCTATTGGCAAAGAGAATAATTGTGACAAACTAAAAAATAAAAATAAAAATCACATTTACAGTAAATGTACAACAATGTAAAATCATCCTTTAAAAGTATTAAAAACACAACACCAATTTAAGTTTCAAAATAAAACACTTAAAATAATAGTTTTAGTCAAATCAATGTTGTGATGCCTAAAGTGATAGAGAATGAAATTTAAAGTTTACTAATCATCATCCTCAACTTTTAAGAATGCTATTGCAAGGTACAAAATAACATTGGACCCCTTTGGCTTCCATAAAAAGGAAAGTGTTCCAGAAAGAGTGCATCCTTAATTTTAATCAATATATTTCAGTATTAAAGCTACACTGTGTAATTTTTTAAGTTGATTTTTAGCAAAAAAAACACTTTGTTCTTTCAAAATTATATGTGCTCATTAAAGGTGCCATGTGTAAAAACTTGAGGTAAAAATATCCAAA
Source organism: Phoxinus phoxinus (assembly GCF_949152265.1). Classification (NCBI taxonomy): domain Eukaryota; kingdom Metazoa; phylum Chordata; class Actinopteri; order Cypriniformes; family Leuciscidae; genus Phoxinus; species Phoxinus phoxinus. The sequence continues at coordinate 7,725,998 of NC_136898.1, forward strand.
AAATGAGCTACACGCATCAAAAGAATGAGAAGAAATAAGGGCAATGATGTCATTAAAAAAATGTCAAGTTATAGTGCTGCAGAGATATCAACCTTAATTAGCATTAGCATTACTAGCCACGGCCCGACAGGTGTCGTAATACCAGTTTCGGCCATGGGAGGCGGTATGCGGGCAACATAACCACCAGCCAACCAGCAATACACGAATAACTCGCATGGCTTGTGGGCGTACTTGAACCTGATGTCAATCGTGTGGAAAATACAGCCCACTACTTCATTTCAATTCAGGAAAGAGAGCGGAAGGATGGCTGAAGCCCTTGGCAAGAGAGAGACCCCTACCACCACCACCCGCTGCAGGGAAAAAACGAGCTCTGAAGCACAAATCAAATCAGATAAGAAAAGGACCGCTCGTCACGGTCCGGGCTCGAAAGCGCGGGGGACGGCGAGCGAACTGCAGCGCATAGCCCTGTTTTACAACGTTCAGCACCCATTCTGACACGCCCGGGATCGCTTCCCATGCTTTCGCACGGATAGCTAGAGGCAGAATGGTCTCCGTGTTCTGACCGCCGCACTGCGCGGGTTCGAGAAACTGAAACGGAGGTATCAACGCGGCGCGCGCGCCCTCGTTGTCTGAATATTGCTGCTCGCTGACGACAGCAGCCGCTGTTTCACATTCAATGACTCGGTCGCTAAGGACGGAGAACAATTTGTGGCGCGAACAGGTCATTTGTAGCCTACTGTATCTTTCAACAGTGTTCGTGTTTTTTTACTATAGTGGAGATGATCGGTTCACGTGCGCTGTCTGATGTTTACTGCATCACTCGACATGGAGAGGTTGGGTAAAGTAATAATTACAAGAGCTTCACGGTTATCAGATACAAGCATTCAACGGCCCTGTAGTAAACATATATAAATATAGGTTATTTGTGTTTGCGCACGTGATATCAGGAAGCAATGTAATAATACCTGTAATACACACATGACGGCGATGCGCAAATCGAGTGTGTGTGTGTGTGTGTCACAAATCATTATTGTTTCTTCAACTTATTAAAATATCTTACTTTACTGCAACTATCTGTTTCTGCTTCTTTATCATATTTATAGTGTGTGATTTATAAAATACCTTATATCCTACATCACATATTTTGATTTTGGACGTCTGGTCACTTTATATCTTATATCAGAATATTATATTACTGTTAAGCCTACTATGAATATTAAAATATGCCGAACCATGTGTCCTGTATCATAGCTACATGAATGACATTTGCAGAAAAAACCCCCGCGTGAAAATCAGTTCGGTATTCAGTGAGGTATGATTAATTAAATGCGCTGACAGCTCATTGCACCTGCCATACAGATTACACTGAGTGGAGCGGGTGACCGGTCTAAGATGGCGGCCCCACGGCTTGACCGCGCTAGTAGGCAGTAGCGGTCAATAGGGCGTCTATCTATATGATGTCTATGGTTGTGAAGGTAGGGGCGGAGCATAGAGACTATGCCGTTTCTCGTCTGTTACTCTAGAGTAGACCAATTCACTTTATGGAGGTATACTGCCCCCATCTGGTATGGAATGTGGAGTATGACTTGATTTTTTTTGCCAGACAATTACACATGGACCCTTTAATGTATAATTACTTTTACCAACTTATCAAGTATTCTCATAAGCGTAGAATCTGCCATTTATAATACATAAGGATGAGCTGCTCGAATGGTGGAAGCAATGTTGCGCATCTTGAAAATACATTAGCCAAAGTAGCCTGGCTAACACCAGACCCAATTCTCGTTGAGACTTGGGTCTGGGAACCACATGTTAATTTTCTCGTATTTGAGGCGTGGTTTACGAATGCCCGGCGCCGTTTATTGGGTGCTAAGAATGTCTATCAAATGCGCCTGTACGTAGCTCATAGCCAATCGTTTCCATTATACCAGATGACGTATGTAGAGCGAAAGAAATTAGACTAGGAAGAAGACGATGGGTAAGATATTTTTTTGTAAACAATGACGTTCAGCGACTATTGCCGTTTGTGCAAGATAAACATGAGGGTCGAAGGTATATATGGATATAAACAAACTGCTTAGTTGTGTCGCATAGATGTCGTCATCGTCTTGCTGCTCCCTCCCCGTTCTGTGATTGGTTCCCTAGATGAGGCGAAAATCTGGTCCATGGTATCCAGACTGCCTTTCAGCGTGAATAAAATCGCGCTGCGCAAAGGCAGTATGGGGAAACCCAGGCTATAGCCAAAGAGGGACATACCTGGAAATTCAAGCTTCGCATTTCGCGTTTCTACACTCAGTGGCACCGTGACGAATGTGAGGGGGAGATTACTCGCGACTGCCGGCAGATTTGAAATACGGCCACCGTAGGAGTTAAAACGCCCTCAGAATGGGAGGGGCTAGAAAGTAATATTCAGTTGGTAGTCATATACAATTTCACCGCTAGATGGGAGTAATTCCTACACAGTGTAGCTTTAAATGAATATATTCATATTTTAGTATTTACTAGTTTTAATTTACATTCTGGTATTGCCTTCTCAGTGACTGCCGTAGAATATAATTAAGTTGCCTGCTTTTTGGAACAGCCTTCTTGTCTGAAGCACAATTATGAAGCCTCACAATGCTTTAACAGAGTGTTTAAAAACACGTCTAAAAGCACAAAAGGCGGATCACTTCAGTGCTTTTCAGAAGCACTGCCAAGAGCACATGACAATATGACACTTGAATTTCATTGCTCTTTCGGTTTGAAGAGCTGCTGTCAATCGCAGGTTGGTCATAATTCTCGGAGATTCAGCTCCTCCAAAAACACATGGGCCAGACTGATGCCGCTGGGTATCACGGATGCCTTGAGGAGCACTGGCCTGTTTCAGGATCAGTATCAGAGCCATTACAAGATCACCACACAGACACACTCCATTTAAAGAGGGATGAAGCCTAAATATCACACTCATGCTGCAGCATTGGGTGTATTCCTGTAGTCCCTGTGGGCTCACAGGCAACCAAGTGATCAGCTCCTTTAAATGTCAGAGAGGGGGACATCATCTCATGCCTGTCTGCAAACCCCATCACATGAAGAGCCAGGAGAATTCAGACTGTGTCCCACAGTGACAACAACTAGAAAATCCATCCAATCAGAGTCTATTAGAACATTATTCAACTCCCAACTCCCCTCAAACTGAACTCACTTGGTAATCAGCAATACCTCCATTGATGTTTCAACAAGATAACAGACTCTAAAGAACTTTTTCTATGCTTAAAATTAATAAACTAAACCTAAAGATTTTTTTATTTTTTGGTAAGAAGTCTCTAATGCTTGCCAAGGGGCTGTTCACACACAACAGGTTTTTCCATTCCAATGCGCTAGTTTTCCATTGTTTTTCAATGAAAACGCACTAGATGGATGCCTTTAACCGGTGCGATCGTGTCTTTTTCTACGTCTCATGCATAAAATAAAACGGCACTCAAGTTAAAAGTTCAACTTTCGAAAGAACGTGACCATTCAGGAATCAGAAATCATTCTAATTTGCTGATTTATTATCATCAACTATGCTGAAAACAGCATTTATTTGAAATAGAAATCTTTTTTAACATAATACATATCTTCACTTGAATCATTAATGCATCCTTGCTCACGCCAAACTTTTGAATGTGTACAATATCTAATCTTGTATATTATCTCAAAAGACAACAGCACACACCTTAACAACAAAGTCGCAAGAATATCAGGCAAAACTATGAGCGAGACCATGCTCATTTCTAAAACAATTTCCTTTCAAGGGAATATGCTTTTATTTGACCAGCGTACGTGCACTAGCTGTAGGCAAATATATGACTAACATACACCCTGAAAGCAGATGTGGTATATATAGGCCACGAAATGTAAAGTTATGAAAATGTGCACCTGAAACTAAAGCTATCAGAATTATAGCTCACAGACACTAGATTTTAAATATGACAAAAAGAAAAAAAGAATGAGGACATCCTTGCACACTCTTTTCTTCTTCTTCTAGATCTTAGATTAAAAAAAAAAAAACTGAGAAGTGAAAGCCTCCTGCGTCTATATCATGTATTTCAGTGTTTTTAAATGGAATCTGCGAGTTGTTTTGCAGTAGCTGGGGCAGTGAACATCTGCTAATGGTCATTAAATCCATTTGGCTGCAGTTATTACGCATTCATGTCACTAAATGAAGCGATACACTTAGACGCCACAAAAACGGAAACAGTCATCTGCCTTTTTTTTTTAATTACCGACCTGCTATTTAGAAAATCTCAATGCACACTAAACATCTGCCATGATATCAGAAACACATTTCCTGTCTCTGACCCCACCATCATTGTATCCTCTGAAAACAATTCTCTGTTTCCTCTGAGCGGAAGAGCACAAGCACCCTGAGGTGGCAGCAGTCTCTCGTGTCTGTGGAGGGAGTCGTTCTGAGCGATGGCCAGCTGTGTCTCTGTGTGATGTTCAGAGCTGCACTTGAGTGAACTCTCTAGTACACACTCATGTATGTTCTCCTCCCTGTATGAGCACACACACCTGCGTGAAGAACAGTGTTTATGCTCAATAATGGATTCTCCGTTTCTTTCCCTCCATCACAATGGACCACCGGTACTAAACCAAAAAGTGCAGACTAATAAACCAGAACAGACACTAGATTTAATTAGATGTGAATGAAAAATAGGCTGTGTGAGGGGTAGAAGTCAAAACCATGCACTGTTGTTCACCTTGGAGAAAACGTCTTTCCGCAGTTTTTTCCCTGACAGAGGTAAAAAAACTGAAATCACCACCTGTTTCCTCAGTTCAGTTCTTAACCAACTGCCACAACTACCCAAAAAACATGCTTACACAAAATTAGAAGCATACACAAATTCAACCTGATCGCAGAAGCACATAAACCACATCCATTCAGAGACAACTGAACTTTAACACACACAGTGATGGCATTTAAACACGCTAAGAAATTCCAAACATGTCCAGTCCAGACATGTGAATGGCCTGACTGCTTGCTTGCTTGCTTGCTCGCGCTCGCTCTCTCTCTAAAGGACTAAAAGTCTAAAGGACCGGGTTCCCATCTGCGGGAGTCTCAGTGCTGCACAGACACACAGAGATAATGGCAGGGTGCAGCGGCTGGTCAGTTTATTTAATAAACATAAAAATCCACCTGAGAAAGAGAGGCTGAATGCAGTCTGTGAGAAAGAGAGAGCTGGGAGGAGAGAGAGAGAGAGAGAGAGGGCTCTGATTTCAGACGACACATTCAATCACACTGATTCCTGCTCAGCCTCGATGATTGCGGCTGTCGTGGTGAATATTTACTCTCCGATTCATTTTTATTTACATAAGCAGACAGGTAATTGTAACAGCCTGCAGTCTTTCATTCAGAGTTGAAATTTCCAAAACTATGACAACAATATAAAAAAAAAACAATCCAACTCCTCCTGTATCCCTAACCAAAACAATCTAGCTATACCCACGGTTCAAATCCAACCCACTCCCAGCTCAAACACCACACCCAACTTTAACCCTCATGCCCAGCCAACATGGACTTCATACTGCGCAGACCAATCAGCATTTTACTTGAAGCAGTACATGCCTTGTCCAACTACACATCGACAGTGTTTTAATAACAGTAAAAACTTTTTTCATGTAAACTTTATGTTATATTGCATTATGTAATCTTATATTGTGTCATGTTTATCAAAATAAATCTTTAATAAAAAATACAGACTGAACTTTTGGTTTTTAAAGTAAAAAGGCTTTTAATCTTGTACATACAGGTGCTGTATTGAGCACTACATCAAGTACTGAATGAAAAGTGTTATAAACGAAAACTTCTGAAATGTCTGTGCATTCGACAAATATTGCATCTAATCTACTTCATCTGTGATAAAGTGCACAAATACTGCACGAACATCACAACGGGAAGTGTCTGACTTGACGTCCGTTTTCAACTCCTCCTCGACCTGCAAGCCATAAAACTGACCAATCGTTTAAATCCAGCCTACTTAAAACTCCACCCCCACACATTAAAGTCCCGCCCCCAGCATTAGCCACACACTAAACCCCGCCCCCAGTCATTCAAGCCCCACCCCCAACCACAGTCAGACTTTCAGGTTCTAATCAGTGTCAGCTACTTGGCAGTAAATGTTTCGATATAAATACTTAATTCTACAGTCTAAGTTTCAACATCACTGAAAACAACAGCAACAGTTTCCTGAATCAACCACACCGCCTTCATACACCTGTGGCCTCATTTCCAGCCCAGCACTGTAACGAACACATCCGGAGCAGACATGAGCGAGTCTGCAGAGGTTCATACTGGAATTTAGTTAGGGAGTGAGGTTCTGGTCTTACCTTTCCAAATTGTTCGAAATACTGTTTCACGTCTTCAACGACTGTGCTCGCGGATAATCCACCCACAAATATTTTCTTTGTTCTTGTGACCATCTGGTGAGAAAGAGAGAAAAAGAAAAACATGAGCAAACCATAACACTTCAGAGCCTGCAGACACCTACAGTAGATCACTCACACTTATATTCAGATCATTGCATTTGTAAGTTTAAATTTGCATGATTTTTCTTTTTCTACTGTACTTGTAATCTTCAACACTAAAAATACAGAGGTAGAGAAAAAGATGAATCATTAATTTTCCTAAGTTTTAGTAAACAAACATTAAGATATATGAAATACCAAGTGATAGAAATAGAGCAGATATATTTACCAAATCTCAAGAATGAGATTTATCTGTTTCTGTAGTGCCACTATAAAAATAAAAATAACAAAAAGCTTATGAACTGTACATGGCAAGACTGGCCGAAAAAAATAGTCCTATTAGATTGTTCATGACGTGACAATAGAAGTTAATTTGCAAGTTTAGATATAACCACAATAAAAATAAAAAATAAAGTGAAGACAAAATACAAGAACCATCGTCAATGAATCTAATGCTTTTGTCACAAAACTGTCAAATGGTCTAGATTTGAGGGCTTTTCTCAGTAATATATAAAAAACTTTCATACGTTCATGTTGAGGTCAAAGGTCTGACCTCAGGATACAAAATGTGTGTTTGAAGATCATCTTCCCCTGTAAACAAACTCCTAATGAAAGCTTTAAATTCAGCAGTGTTGATTCCAGTCCCTCCAGATGCACCTTCTCAAGATTTCACAGCTAATAATGCCGTTACAAATCACATTTCACTGATGCCACACACGTGTTTGGCCCCATTAGCGCAGCCTTCCATTCAGTTAAACTCCTGACATGTTTACTTCTGCTGTGACACACGTCCAGATGCTTTTCAGCTCCAGTCACACATAAAAACAATAACAGAGAAAAAAAATCCTTCCTTTTCCCATAAAACTCAATTAAGGGATAGAGGGAAGGAGGGGTGCATTAAAACATTGATTAATTCCCAAGCCGAGAAAATACAAAAGATTTCTACAGCACTCAAGGAGAGGCGACAGGAGGATGAGCAAAAGTGCACCAGAAGAGAACGAGAGAGCGAATGAAAGGCAGGAATAATTTAAACGGATGCAACTTTATATAAAATTTAATAGCCAAATAAAAAGCATTAAAATTGTTGGTGTTCATCATTTGTTTTTTCATATTTCACAATAACTTAACAGCTTTTTATGAAAACGCTGTATTGTCAGATCTGTACTGTGAATAATGTAATCATATTGTTGGTCAAAAGTATAGAATAATTGAGATTTCATGTTTTTGAAAAGTCTCTTCTCGTGCTCATAAAGGCTGCATTTATTTGATCAAAAATACAGTTAAAAACGAATATTGTGAAATATTACGATTTAAAATAACTTTCTATTTTAATAGATTTTCAAATGTAATTTAAGCTGAATTTGCAGCAAGTGTTACTCTAGTTTTCAGTGTCACTTGATGCCTGAGAAATAATTTAGTATGTTGATTTGGTGCAATCAGAAAATTTGATGCTTATTTTTTGTTGTTGTTTTTGGCAATTGGTGACTGTAGTAAAGATAAATGACACACTACACCTTTAAATACTTTATAAATGTGTATTCTGTTACTGTATGTGTAATAACCACACCCACCAGCCAACGCACCAATAAAGAGTGAAGATGATGTTGAAGCACAGATGTGATTGTCTATCTACCTGTCTATTTGCATGAGCACCAGGAACTTGTGTGTGACACTCATTCAGGATGCAAATTAAGCCAGTGGCCGGAGATCAGTGCCTAAAACAAGATCACATCCACCCGGCAGGCTTTCTGGGGTTATCAGGGTCGTTCAACCTGGATATTTACCAGCATCCCTGTTCTTATCAGCACGTATCTAGCTAATGGAAACAGCAGCTAGCCCTGTTCCTGCACTACCAGCAGTTGTTTCATCTGGTTCCTGTGACACCTCACACTCAGCGAGAGGCGTTTCCCTGCCCGCCGCCGCTGCTGCTGCCCTGTCTGTAGATGCTTAAGTTTTTAGCCTACTCTTTATGCTCTGTGACAGGCCTGCCCACAGGGCTGATGGGATTTCTACAAGCACTGCAACAACGCAATTACTTTCTCTCCTGCTTTCTCTGGTGACAACCCGACACGACTGCCTAAATCCTCCTGGAGAAGAGAGACAGACAGCACGGTAAAAGACAGTGATACAGGAGTAGTGAGCTTGCATGTTATACAACTTGCATTATTCCGAGCAAAAACGTATAACACAGGTTTCAGAATCCGTCAACACAGGGCCCTCCCTGCCTGAGAGAGGAGCGGCATTTCTCTCTTGGACATATAGGAAGAGGCTAGTGGTAATATGAGGACGTCGCTCATTATTTGTGCAGGAATCTGCTTCTGTCACTTATTAAAATGAGAACCGAGTTATGAAGATGTATTCCCAGCTCAGCTCGAACAGGCAGAAACGCAGACGACGGGCTCCAGGGAGGAGCCGGAGAAATGGAAGAGAAGAGTAACTTTCCCACCAATCTGCTCGCACACCTGCTGGTGTTTTAGAGCAGTAACGCTGAAGGAGAATCCAACAGCATGAGCGAGGACACACTCAGACACTGAATGACCTCTCTCTGGTTCCCAGAAGGACACAGCCTCCTCTCTCTCTCCTTCTCTCTGCAGCAGTGAGTGTGTGAGATCTGTCGCAGGGTCACTGGTGTTTCTCAAGGACATCTTTCCCTCTCTGAGCCTCGATAGTATTAAATAGAATAGAATTAAATGGACCGGAATGGTGTCTTTTTGCTGGAAGATTTTAAAGGGACATTAGAGTAAACAACATCAGCATAGTAAAGCTGCATATTAAGGAGGCCATATGGAAAACAAGACATCCAGCCTCTATTTGAAATAAAGAGCTAGATATCTAATATTGAGGTCATTTACATAAAGAATTCTTAAAGACACAGTGTCAGAAAAGGTAGAAAATTATAATTCTCTTACAAGAACTAACATTACAACCGCAGCAGTTACAGCATTATAACTTCAGGGGAAAACATTAACCTCTATATCAGTAAAGTAGTCCTCTAAAAGGGATAATGCACCCAAAAGTGTCATCATTTACTCACCCTCAAGTCAATCCAAACCTGTATATGACTTGCTTGTGGAATGAAGATATTTTGAGGAACTATTCTCAAAATTAGTGTTTATGTTTTTGATCATACAATGGAAGTCAATGGGCTGTTTAGCCCCCAATATTCTTCACAAATTTATTTTGTTCAGCTGAAAAAATGCATACAGCTTTGGGATGACATGAGGGTGAGAAAATTATTTTTGGGTGGACTATCCCTTAAAGTTTCAAAGAAAGTGGCGCTAGTGTTTTGCTCGGTTACAGCTCTTGGATCAACTATGGGTGCCAACCTAAAACCTTGCCGGTTTAATGTAAAACTGAAAAAAATATATAAAGTATTTATTTTGTTCTGTAAAATGACATTTCACATTAAAAAATATATATTTAACAAGGGGGGGAAAAGAGAGAACCGAATTGTGAGCTCTAACATCTGAGTTTTGCAGTAGAGCCAGAGCTGAAAAAATGCTCTGAAGAGCCTTTCTATGACACACACACACACAGTTCCTCCATGACAAGAATGAGAGCCTCTCTCGCGCACATACTCTTATCCTCCATGGCCCCTGATTTAGTGAATGACAGTATTTGTGGACAGCTGATTACAGTTGTCTGACTTTGGCTTCGTCTCTCGAACAAGGCCACTTGAACCAGAGGGGATCCGTTCAAGCCGAGACCTCTTTCCTGTGAGGAGCTTCTCTTCATCCCGCTCCCAATCAGAGCACTTTCTCCCTCAGCTTTTCTGCCTTCTGTTCGTTTTCAAAAAGGAGTGATTAGAATGTGGCCGAAGCCATCAGCGATCCACAGCGGCTCTCGCTTTCCCAACGGTGATTACAGGGTGAGACATCCTGACACCAGATCAGCACACACACTAGAAATTTTAAAGCATTTGTGGTAATTCAACATCCTTCCAGTCTAAAATTAAAGTGTCTGAGATGAATCTGCAATGCTTTCTTTATAAAAACAAGCTAGTGTGATGTGGACTTGAGTTATTGCCTCTGTTCTGGCTTTCATACGAGCTGTTTTTATGAATGAATAGAGGTAGGGAGTGTCCACACAAACAGCTAAGTAAGATTCACTCAGTTAACACTCTTCAGATGAACAGAGAGACCTGCTCACATTTATGAACATGGCACTGACATCTGCACACTAGGTGAGCTTCCTACGCAAAATTAATATCCACAGGAAATGTGAAAATGCCACATAGAAACAGTGAATGTCTGTGTCACAGAGGGATAACTTGTGTTATCAGTGGCAGCTTAGCTAAATATACTCTCAGACAGAGAAAGAGAGAGGGAAAGATCTGTCAGGATCATTCCTGCAAAATAAATTCTCAAAAGAAAGAAAAAACACAAAAGAGATCTCTTTTATTCCTCTAATTGCTTATAGACATAAATGGCATTAAATGGAGAATTTGTTTTAATTTAGACTTGTCTTCTCTAAAGCTGCACTCATAAGTCACAGAAATCAAGTATATGCGCTTATACTAGCCACTTAATGTTAAAGCATTGTACTCGTAGAAACTTCTGGAGAAACATCTGATGAAAAAGTGTAGTTCTTGGATTTTCCTTCATTTAGGTCTCCTTAGCATTCTCTGATTACGGTTACTTCAAATGTACCTTTTTGAGAGTTTTCCTGAACCAAAAATTATCACTAACTGCTATTAGTAATTGATGCCAAGCAATAGAGGTAGAGACACTGAGCTCAAATGTGTGATTGACTGAACACAACCCAAGACAAATGCTTTCACTCTTCCTTCAACACAAACTTACAAAAGCACCTTAATGAACCAGACTATCACAGAGTATCCCTTCAGTTTGACTGACTTTCCATGACAGTTGTGAGTGATCAGGATGCACACAAGGTCACATATTTACAAGACCACCACAATGATGTACACTACAATGATGTACACTACAACTTTCTATTCATAAAAGCATCTTGAAAGAATCATGGTTTCCACCAAAAATATTAAGCTGCACAACAGCTTTCAACAAAGAAGTGTTTCTTGCGCACCAAATCAGCATATTAGAATGATTTCTGAATAATCATGTGGCATTTGCATTACATGAATAAATTACATTTTTAAATGAAATAGAAAACAGTTATTTTAAACAGTAATAATATTTCACAACATAACAGTTTTTACAGTATTTTTGAGCATAACACACTTAAACTTTTTAAAACATTAAAAAACAGTCACCCACCCAACCTCAAAAATATATTGATATAAAAAAATTCTGAAAAAAAAAAAAAAAAAAATCCAGGCAAAATCCAGAAGGATTTCTCATTGCTATTGAGGAATACTAATTTCATGATTATGAATTGCTAGCCTCAGGCTGAATTTAGGCATTTGCGCTTGGGATGTGTTAAGAGTTTAACAAAAATGACCTCAAATGTAATACTGCAGTTTTCTCTCTCTCTCTGCACCCATTGCCCCGCTGAGTCACCATATATATATATGAGAGAGAGAGAGAGAGAGAGAGAGTCGAGAGAGAGAGAGAGAGAGAGAGAGAGAGAAAGTGAGAAAAAGAGAGAGAGAAAAGAGAGAGAGAGAAAAGAGAGAGAGATGTTTTGCCAGAGCAAAGCTGGCACAGTCGGATCTCTCCCCTCCTGACGCTGGACTCACAGATGACTGGGCACCAAGCTGGCACTGCCATCCTGCAGCTCTGCCCTGCGCACTGTAGAGCACCTTCACGGCTGCCGGGTTCAGATCAGCTCTCTTCTGTACCGCAACCCTGTATGACTCCCGTAACCTCATCACCGCCAGCTTTTAAACAGGGGCCAGTGAGCAGACTCACAGACCCACCAAACCTGCCAGATCACAAGAACTCCAGCGCTGAATCACGTGGAAATGATTCCACACAAGCAGAGGAACAATCATCTGGGTTCTAAAAAGCCAACAATTTTTTTGTTTTAAAGAAGTGCTGTCAGCATTAACGCATGCGATTCATTTCAAAATCCTTAACACGTTAAAATAATTCAATGCAATTAAATTAGAAAAGTATGTGAAGCTGCGTCATTAACAATTTACGTCACACACACACAGTTAGATGATCTTAGGAGTCGAGAGTTTATCACGCTGAGCATCTACAAGCCCCTGTAACCCTGGTAGGAGGAAATTTCCATTCGAACCCTCTAAGCTTCTCTGTTTGTGATCAGACCATTTTAAGCCGTTAAACCCTGGGAAAGTTTTCAGTGATCCAGTAATCAAATTAACTTAAAAAATCAGTCTAAAACATCACTAATGTAAAGAAGATATTAGAGAATAGAGACATTGCGTTTTTAGTGAATAATTCATTCCAGTGTGTGCTTTGCTTTAAAACACGAGCTTTGCATATTCTGTGATTGTTTCCGAAGAGGGCAATTTTGGTGACAGTAAGCGTGTGAGAGTCTGTTATATTGATGCACAAGCAACAAATCGTGTGTGTGCGCTCTCGATCACTGATCGCACGCTGCATTTAGGTACAGACACATTTCAGTACATCTGCGCTGTTTCCACACGCACTCATAATAATGTTTGATTTGTCATGTGTACGTTGCTGTGTTTAGTAATCCTAGGTTTATGCAGTCAAGTCAAGGCAGTTGATTCAGTTGTTTTTTGGCATCTCCATGTGGTCCTGTTCAGTATCGCAGCTTGACTAGTCTAAAATGAAAACAACATCTTTGCTGTTGCTCTATAGTCCATACACTACTACTATACAAATATATTGTATAGTGGATGTTTTAGAAAGGGGAATTATTGATTTAAATAGCTCTTGTCATTCTTTATGACCTTGAACTTAGTTTTTTACCAATACATACAAAGACTACATATATGCAGGCAGAGGTAACTATTTTAGATAGAACAAACAAAAAACACACATTTACCCATTTGCATCTGCAGAAAGCATACACAACACATTTGGCCTTTGTGTTAAATGTCAGAATTTAAGACATGTCGAACTAGGGGTTAAATGGTTGGTAGTTGATCTGTGATCCGTACAGACCAGAACCCACGGTTCGGCACGCATTTAATTTGCGGAGTTCTCGTGTGCTGTTGTCTGTGAGCAGCCACAAGCCCGAAAGGTGCAGGCGCGTTTCAAATAATGTGCGAACACCAAATTGATTCCCCTTTCGAATCTCCTTGCACTTGAATGGACACATACACGCAAAAATATGTCAAAATATCCATCTCGGCAAATAATCCGAGACAGTCGTCTGCTGAAAATGGCATTTTCTGTTTTTGTCCGAAAGAGACTTTTGTGCCTTTTGTGTTTAGTAATCCTAGGTTTATGCAGTCAAGTCAAGGCAGTTGATTCAGTTGTTTTTTGGCATCTCCATGTGGTATATGCAGCATTTTTTTTAACTTTGCGAGCGGCGCCGCTTGCGAAGATGCACAACTTTGAAGCGACTCTGGCCAAGCACCCAGTCTGAACTGGCACCCAGTTTGCTCTTCTCAGTGGAAATTCATGAACGTGCACAGTTTTATTTATTTATTTTAGTTTTATTTCGTTTTATTTTATTAATTAGAAGTCATTTTCGGTTTCGGCTTTTGGCCAAGTGCATCCAGAATTTACGGTTTCATCCCAGAATTTTGGTACATTTAGTTATGTCTCAAGTGAACGTAAACGGTTGAAAAATAAATCTGATGTGTATAATTATATTGGATCTGTACATTTGCACATGCTACAGTGTATTATATCTCTGTACCTGAATACAACAGTTCAGGGTTCCAGGCTGTTAGACCAGGAGTTATAATTTGATGTGGTCGTATTTGTGCAACTGCATGTTCATGCACTCAGTTAAATTTGCACATGCGCAACAGAACGCCGTTGTATCCGTAACTGCTGCAGTCCGTAACTTTTAGTGTTCAAAATGAAAAAAATTTATATAATGAACGAGTACATCATGAATACATTTTCCAAACCGTTTTTTTGTCTTATCCTGAATAACTACGGTACGCCTATAATAAGTTTATATTCTGACTACTTTAGACCGGGGTCGGCTCGGTAATGTGAAGTGATGTGACGTGACAAAACCCGTAATGTGATCCGAACCGTGAGTTTTGTATCCGTTGAAGCACTAATGTCTACTGTCTGGCTTCTTAACCTTTGGCTACATTTCCTCTTGTAATTTCATCACTTTCTCATCTTCCACCATTATATTTAGAGTTTCAACATAATCGGATACAAAAGCTTCTTTGTTGTTTTTTTACACAATGATAAACTGAATTTCAAGTAATTTATTCCAAAATCATCAGCAAGAGAGTGACTCACAATGAAAACTCTAAAATACACATGTACAATAACTGGTCTAGCCTAAAAATAGTCTGCCTGATTTAAAGAACATGAAGTTGCACATTGAAATACGCCACAATACGGAAGTTAATTGAACACTAAACCCATCCCACAATAGCCCTTAACACTCTAAAGCTGTCATTTGCACGTATCTTTGTTCTCTCTTAGGTCCTCAAAAAGAAGCTGTTCATCTAAGCAAGAAACGCAGCATCTGGTCAGCCTCTGGGGAGTTGAAACACTGAGTTACCCTAACACATACACACACGCACAAACGCACATTGACTAACCAAATCTCTTCATCTCATTTTCACTGACTCACTCGTTTCTCCCCCTCATCTCTCCTCCGTTTCTGCTCTCCTCTCTCTATCTTCTGTAATTGCTCCCAGATCTCTCATTTCTCAGCCACGCTCTGCTGCTAAGCTCTTAAAGATTTAGGCACCTCACATAAACCCAGTCCTGTCGTACACCTCGACAGAACCGTAGGACCTCTCCATCTCTCATCACTATACTTTCTTTCCCATACCCTATAGGTTCAGAAGGCAATTAAAAACACAGTTCTTGCCGAATGGAGCCAATGGGCTCGTAAAATTGTGGGTCACTTCAGACACACAAAAAAACAGCTCTGTGCACTGTGCGTTCTTTTCAAAAGGAATTATGATGTTTTAAAGCAGTGCGGTAAAAGAAAATAACCCCTTTAAAACACTCAGAGACAAGCGCCACTCGAAAGGATGTCAGAAATGGGTAAATGGTGAGTACCCATCAATGAAATGCCGTCATAAAGAACAGTTGATTTATGCAACGAACCAGAAAAAAAATTACAATAGAAATTTAATTTATCCATCCATCCATCCGATCCATCCATACAATGCATAGATTGAATCAGACTTGACAATCAGGCATTAGAGCGTTCCACTATAATGATTAGGCTAGTTTATAGCAAACACCATGATGTGAATTAAAGCACAACACTATGATTACCTATCAGTTTTCCTGACAATATGCAATATCAATATCAGTTTTCTATGCAATATGATGTGTCATATTTGCAGTGGTCAGAAGAATATGCAAGTTTCAAAGTTAAAGTTGATACCATTTTATGCTTTAAAAATTTAAAATATCTCAACCTCAAATGTAATATGAGGAAATCTGAATGTTTTTCATGTTCCTTCATGAACTTCAAAAGCACAAAACAAGCTTATGTAACCCAAATTGCTAGTGAGGATGCTTCTTATTTACCTTGTGCACATACTCCTGTCATCAGAACTGCCTAATGAAACCTTCAAGCACGGCTTAGTTTGTAATGAATAAACATCGCTAAGTGACACAAGGTGTTGGGTTTTGAATGTAAACTGCACATAGCTCTGTGTCCCTTTGATAAGGGCAATTACAACCCATTTAGAGGCTCTGACAGAGCCTTTTGCAGAACACACAACTGCTCTAATATCCATTATACAACTAAATGAGATCCTGTGATTACAAACTGTTGAATGCGAGAATCAAATTCACAGCTTAAGAGTGTCATATTAAGCTGAACAACCAGAGGCCAAGAAAATATTCTCTTTTCTGATACTTTAAAGCCAAAAATCACCAAATACTTAAGCAAATCATAATTAAAGTAGACAGCTTATTGGTCAGTCATAAATTTAGGAGGGAAACTTGGAGACAAAAATAAGACACCCTTTCCATATTGATGTTTTCTCACTCTCTTTCACTCGCTTATCTAAATTATACACACACAATTGAATTGTATACCAAAAACATTATGCAATACTGTTCAAAAGTTTGGGGTCAGTAAGATTTTTAAAATGTTTTTGAAAGAAGTCTCTTCAGTTCACCAAAGCTGCATTTATTACGGTAATGCAAAAATACAGTGAAAACATTATAAATATGAAAATGAATATGAAATATCACAATTTAAAATATTGCTTTCTATTTTTAAAATACTTGATCAAATGTGACCATGAAGACATTTATGTTAAATTTAATGTGTCTGCTGAAAATAATTGTTAATTTCTTAAAAAAATTAAATAAAATAAAAATCTTACTGACACCAAACTTTTGACCAGTAATGTACATGCACACCTGTACAGGTAAACATCCATTAGCACATAATGCCATGTCTACTTCCTGCCTGGCTTAAATGGACTTACAAGAACTACACCCAACAACCACACACATACAAAAGAAGGAATCTTGGAATTTTTACATTTTGTAAATACATTAAACATCTGTCAGACAAGACTAGAATTTCTCATAGCATCTTATAACCAACAGCATGAGACATATTGATAAATATTGAAGGCGGTTTTGTAGACATACTCAACCGCAAGAACATTTGGTTTTATTATACCTGAATGTCTTTCATGGAGAGTGTATATAATTATCCTGAGAAAACCAGGAAGAGTTTCAAACCCTCAAATCAAAGTCTAAAATAATTGAGAGAAGAGACAAAAAGAGGAGGGGATGGCTTCCTCTCTCTTCATCTCTCCTTCACCATACACATCAGAGCAGCTCAGGCCTTCAACAAAACAGGTTCCTGAGTTTATTTACATAAACTTCAAAATACCGCTCTGTTTAGGAGGAAACAAAGACGCAGACATCAAAGTTCGTAAGATCTGGCCAGCACCTCCACGCTGCAGCCACCGCAGGCCTTGAGTAAACCTCGAAAAAGGATGTTTACTTTATTCCCACCCAACAAACTCTTTTTCTTTTGTCATTCTCCATTGAGAATGTGAACATCAACCGAGAACACAGTGAAAATGTTTCACCGGTATTGGGGGTGAATTTGTCAGTGAACAGAGGGTTTCCAGACTTCCCCGCTGACAGAAAGAGCGGAACACATCGTCCTTAGCTTTCCACTTGTTTTCTGAAACCAGGAGACAAATATAGGGAATGGGGACGACCACTGGAAAATTGCAGAAAATTGCTGAATAAATGTCAGCGAACACTGCTATTGAAAATTCAGAGAACACTGGGTGGCTAGGGCTCAAACTTTTGAGTTGGTTTCATTGGATATGACTGACTTTGCAGTGGTTAATTCTATCATATTTACAGGTCTAAACAGGCTGAAAACTGAATAGAAAGTTGTTGTTTTTTTGTACATCAAAGAAACGTGGAAAAAAAGCTTCATGATTTACACAAAATTAATAAGCAGCACAACCGTTGATAAAAGTTTCTTGACTTAATGGTCTTATGTTGCATGATTCATCAGTGAATGTAAAAAAAAAAAAAAAAAAAAAATCATGATCTTTTAACTAAAATGTAAAAACATAATCTGCTGTAATTAAAATAATGTACTTCCAATAATAACCAATAACCATGGTTGGATTGTCAATATTCAATTCAATCCCATAGGATAGTACTACCTACTAAATATTTTGGGCCCTATTTTAACAATCTAAGCGCATGGCCTAAAGCGCACGGTGCAAGTGTACTTAGGGCGTGTCCGAATCCACTTTTGCTAGTTTAACGACGGGAAAAATGGTTGGCGTGCCCGGCGCATGGTCTAAAAGGGTTGTCCCTATTCTCTTAATGAGTAATGAGTGTGTTTTGGGGCGAAACGTGCAATAAACAGTCTCATCTCTCATTCCATTTAAAAGACAGCTGCACTTGCGCCATTGATTTTAGACCAGGTTTTTGTTGGTCAATGGCGCAGTCTATTTCAGTTGCCTCAAAATATCTCGTTGCCTCAAAAACATCTCGTTTTCAGACCAGCATGTCCATGGGCGCACAAATGCATTTGCCATTTAAACAACGGGGCACAGAACGTAAAAATTATAACCTTCGGGCTGAAAATAGCAAAAAACACTTGTCTCGCTTGGCGCCTCATTGCGCCGGGTGTATGATAGGGCCCTCTGTTTTATTATAAAATGTCACATTACAAATGTTAAATGCATTGTAAACGCGGTTTTATTTTGATTTAAAACACTAAACTTGGCTGCACCTGAAGGGGGAGGTTGGGGGCTGGGGGGTTGAGAGCAGGGCACAGCAAGAGGAAACTGAGATCAAGGCCTTTTGTCCCCGTTCATGCATGTCGTCTCTCTCTGAAGACCTCCAGCATGCAGGCAGCGGGGTAGATGCCAGCAGAGTGAGCTGCATTCGTGCATGCCTGCGGTCCGCTGTTTCTGGGCTCTGCTCTGGAGGGATTTCAGCTGACAGCTGTTATTAATAAACGAGTGCTGGAGGTCAGTTCATTCCTCCGCCTCCTCTCCACCTGACTCCAGCACAGTTACACGTCCAGCATCTTACCAGCTGCTCTAAGCACCTCTGCAGGAACCATGGACACAGAAATGGTCTTTAATCAACAGCCACACTGACTGGGCATGTGGTAAATACATCCTACATTATCAGGCAAGTGCCCAATAAGACATTTGTCACACAAAAAAAATTATAATAACCTTAATCATGGTAACGCTTTACTTTAAATCTCACCCTCAAGTTGTTTCAAAAATGTATGTATTTCTTTCTTCTGCTGAACACAAAGGAAGATATTTTGAAGGATGTCAGTAACTAGACAGTTGATGGACTCTTCTGACTTCCCCTCTGACTTGAACGAATAAAAACGTTCAACTGAAGTGTTCAATCCAATTGTTTTCAACTGGTTTTGTAGAGTTTTAGAATGTTTGAGCAGTATGTTTTCAACAATCTGGCATTATCTAAGCATGAACTGTTGAGGAACGCATTCATGACAACTCTATAGAAACTAATGCGAGTGGAGCAGCAGATACAGAGCTCTTTTCGCGATCAACCTTGTTTTATTGTATTATTGTTGAGATGAATTCAACAAGGCATTCTGTTTCTTTTAAGGAAAAAAGGCTGAATAATTAAATTACAGTTGGTTTCTGTTGCTTTGTACTATTTTAATTTTGCACTGTTTTAACTGCTACACAGCAACGCTACAAATTCTTTGGCAATACAAATTAAAAATGTTGCAAGAATTAAAATATGATTATTTTGCTCATTTTGGAGTAAATGCTAAACTCTACGCAAAACTGTTTTAAATTATATTAAACCTTGAAATGTGTGATGGGGTTTTAAACTGAATTTAAATTTTAGTGTTCTTTTACATTTTTTTTCGTTTTTATATTTAAAACAACAATATTCAGTTAGTAGCCTATTCTAGTCTTTTTCTGATTTGTTCAATGTATGGATCGGTTTTGAAATGTGTGTGTTTTTTCCCCGTTGCTGTGGTTATCAGTGGACATGCATTTACACTTCCTGTTTAAATTAAAGTGATAAACATCAGGGCGAGCATTAGGACCGCTGGCTTCCGTTTCAACTCGTACCCCTTACACTTAAGACTGTTCTGAGAGCACAGAGTGGCTGCTCTGTATCGGTTTCCCCGCTCATTCTTGCTAAACACTACTGCACTCATGCCATTGAGAGTCGTCTGTGGCAAATCTCATCCAGGGAAACCGCAAAACTAAATTTTGTGCACAAAGATTAAAACGGCTGTCCTCTCACTGCAGGCCTCTGTGCTTCCACCTGTAAACCCACTCCACAAAACCTGATTCATCATTAATGTGTGAAAGTGTGTATTCAGGACAGAGTGTCAAACTGTTCCCTGAGGAACTGTGACCAAGCTGAACTCTAAACGCACAACGTGTGATGTGTCTAGAGGGCTTCCAGAGCTTAAATCTTCAGTAACACACTCTCGTATCTGCCTGACGATGATCAAACTAACTCACGTCTTTCCTAAAAAGAGAGCGATTCAGCCTACAGTGCCTTGAGCTCTGAATTAGACTTGCGTAAAGCGTTTCCACTGGAATAACAGAGTGATTTTACTGCCGTTTTCAAGAGCCTGCACTCATCTCAACAAGACAAACGCTCACTCTTACTTCTCTAGCGACCTCTTTTTCTCCTTCTCTGGTCCTGATGTTTAGTATTCTGCCCCTTCCAGCATGAAAAGGGGTCATATCATAAGTTACCACATTTTTTAGATAAAAAAGCTTGATGGACAATGAAATTCACTGTAACTTTTGAGAAGTCAATACTTTCGTCCCCACTTCAAAAATAAGCATTTACTGAAATTAAGTATTAACAACTTAAAAGGAGAGATGCTAATTTGCGTCACAATTTCAGGCCAGGTCACAGCATAAAATTCCTTTCACATTTTACTGTGTTTAGGTAACAGACGACTGGAGGATAAGTTTTTTTTTTTTTTTGCATTACCCTTTTCTCCTTCTCTCTCTCTCCCGCACCTAAAGAATGTCCGGAGATGGTTAAAAATAACACGAACAGTGGGCAAAGTCGTCATTGCCCTAACCTAACCTGCCCCATGCCACAATTAATCACACTTCCAGGTTTATAAAAAAGAGCCCCCAGGCGCGCGCACACACACACACACACACACACACACAGACAGAGAGAGAGAGGTCTCCTGAGTTGACTAGGTCCTGTGTTGTGACACTCAGTATCACCGTCAGCAACCACAGTTGTGCAATCCACCTGCATCTGCTGTCAACCATCTACAGCCCGTCAAACACACATTGAGAGACCAGTCAATCACAGCCCCCTCAGGCTTATAGGAGGCAGTATTGTGGCAATAGAGTGAATTAAATAATGATTTCATCAAGTGGAGACATAATCAGGACATAAATGATGGGATTCACACACAATCAGCAAGCATTTACTCATTTATTATGAGTTATGTTAACCAATTTAACTGATAGAGAGAGAAAAAAAATCAAGGCAACAAGGCTGTAGGAGGATAATCTCTTCACTTCACTTTGTTCTTTTTCACACAGAAAAAAATGACATTTTCTATTTAAAATAAAAAGGCCTTGTAGATGTATTAGTTCTATTCTGATCCAAAAGCTTCCAATCCAGACAGTATTTTAAGGCATCAAATGTCATTTTAGTTCTTGGCATTGAATATCAACTCGCAGACTCCTCGCAGTGCATTCTGGGATTGTCTTCGCAATTGTGCATTGCGATGCCTGCCTATGTGCCTTAACACTCCACTTTTTTGGAAAAGGCTCATTTTCCAACTCCCCTAGAGTTAAACAGTTAAGTTTTACCGTTTTCGAATCCATTCAGCCAATCTCCGGGTCTGGCGGTAGCACTTTCAGCATAGCTTAGCATAGATCATTGAATCTGATTAGACCTCTCAAAAATGACTGAAGAGTTTAGATATTATTCCTATTTAAAACTTGACTCTTCTGTACATCATGTACTAAGACCGACAGAAAATGAAAAGATGCGACAGAAGAGTCAAGGTTTAAATAGGAAAAATATCGAAACTCTTTGGTAATTTTTTGAGAGATTTTTTTTCTCGCTCACCTCTCTCACAAAAAAAAGCGCACAAAAATAAGATATATTTAACGTTATAGTTGTCGTTGCTTGTATGAACTGACCTTTAGATGTTAGTCATAATGCTCCCGACTCAATAAGCAGCAAGTTCATGCTACCTGCTAAGATACCTCATTTTGACCAACATCTAAGATAGCATTGTATGCATATAAGGCAAGCCTAGAATGCACTGCGATAAGTCCATGATATTTTTTGCAGAAATTCCACACTTGACCACATCTTAAGAGTCTTAACATAAGCAGACACGATATATAAAAAGGTCCTAGCTTGCATGCTATTTTCTAAATTCACAACTTTCAAAACCTGTTGAAAAGTTTCGTCAGCTAAACAATTGGCTGTTAAACAACAGTACAATCCATTGTACACTTCAATCTCTAAGCCCCATTTTCACTCCTGTCAAAAATTAAATCCAGTATAATAAATTAAGAAACCTCCTTGCACTATTTGTGTAGTTGCTAACTATGAAAAACATTTTATTTTGGTCATTTAGCAGGTGCTATTTGAGTTATGATTCTGCTTTAGAAGGGAGCCGTCAATGTAGACAGACTAGCAGACAGCAAGGCAGCTCATTAGGTTTTGGAAAAGAGCTATAGCCTAGAATTAGAGAGCGATAATGAGGGTTAACTGCTTGTGACCGTGATGTTATGATTTTATTCTGGGACATAGTCACACACATCTTCATGTAAAAGAGGAGTGTGGTCCCGGGTTGAGTGGAGACAAATGGTTTCTCTCACACACACACACACACACACTTGCACTCTCAGTTGGAACGTCACACTGTGTAAGAAAAAATCCATTTAAATAATAATTAACTGGGCCATTTAAAACCACTCTGCCCCACACAGCTAATTACCCCAGACGACTTCTGCCCTCACTTTCCCATTGTGCCCCAGAATAGAGGTGGATTCAACGATCTCTGTGGCTGCAACGTGGACCGACGTCACGCTAGAGCTCCTGTGTGCAATTCTCAGTGCTGGCCTGTGAGAACGACAGATTGAACAGCTACCTGAACAGCTTGAATGCACGCACATTCTCCACCACTTTATGATTCAACGTCTCACGGATAAAGTGAATCTGCATCACGGAGCAACCAGCACTGAACAATATTTCTGCACCTCCTAAAACACACAGTGAGACAGGGGGGAGTGAAAAACACCTTGTTCAGTTAACAATTCGAAAATAAAAATAAAAGCAGCCATCAGTTAATTTAAATGCAGCAATGCACAACAAGAAAGCATCTCCTCTAAAAAGACCTCAATGAAGTGAGATTCTAAAGTTTCTCCTGCAAATGACGGCAGGCTGATTCATTCCAGCCCCTCAGAGTCAAATACACACAATGAGTTAAAAATAGAGATCCTCACTTCCTGCTCCCATTAGCTCTGTCTTAGAATAGAAGCCCCACATTTATAGAAACGCCAACACAAAGGAGAAAGACAGGAATGAAGAAAGGGTTCTTTTGGGCTGAAACTACAGAGCAGAAACCCTTAAAATACATGATTTTAACATACTGTATGAAAACATGTAATCATAACTACTGAAGACTAGTCTAGCATGAAGTGCAAAAATTTCAATTTCAGAGTCAATCCAGTCATAACAATATTAGACTGCTAAAAACAATCCTTGACTATAGGTCAAGCTGCGGAAAAGGAAACAATGAGTCAGAGCTGCATGAACTGAATGTAAAGGTCAGCGTCAGGTCAACGGGACACAGTCTTCACTGGAAGACCGTTACTGGCTGTAATTAAACTGACCTGGTTACTGATTCATGGCTAAGATCTTCTACCCCACCTAAAGAGACAGATAGGGAAAGCTCATGTCTTGTCTGGACAAAGAAAATCCCATGCGAGAAGAGTGGACATGAAAAACCCAGGAAGAGAGATAGGTGACCTCTGCCCTCTTCAGCGGGCACTGAAACAACTCACCCCGGCCGGCCCGTCAGAACAAGCATCTGGATCACAGTGCCGGTCTAATCAAAACTGATGAATGTGGGTCGGCTTTAATCTTGCCGTGTTGAACTGATTGGAAGGCAGTCTCTGCTTTGAAGTGGAGAATTCCATTAGCTTCCGGCGCACTGATCCGACCGGTCCGGAAAAGCCATCACGCACACACATACATGCACTTACTCTTTTCCAACATCACGCTCCCCCCAAAGGCAACTGTAGAAGCCCATTTCCACAGAAAACAGTAAATATCTTTTTAAAGAGCATTCGTATGAGAGAGATTCTCAGTCTGTCCCAGCTGTCTGGGCAGCGGTGTGGCATCCTAACCAACTTCAAGGGCTAGCCTCCACTTTGATCCAGTCAAATACGACAACTGGCTGTTAAGGGATCACAGACAGAGGAGAAGAACTGAGCAAAGAGCCAGTGAAAAGAAGAAAGCAAGCCACCATCTGGGCTGACCACCAACTCTTCCTCCTTACACACAGGCACACCATCAGAACCGTCTGCTTTGTGCAACAAAACAGACTGCACCTGATACTACAAGACAACTATTTTAATTTATTTCAAAACCATCTCAAAAATATTTTTATGTAATTAATGTAATTAGTCAAATGTACTTCTTTTGTCAAAATGCTCGTCTAGAGCGCCAATAATGTAGATGTAATGTAAAATGTAGGTTAGTAAGTTAAACATTTGTCTAATTACCGGTAAACTAATTTGTCCAGCAATAATAAGAAAATACATTACAGTTCAAAAGCATTTATTTGATAATAAAAGTCAAAGCATTCATATTGTGAAATATGATTAGAGTCTCAAATAAGTGTTTTCTATGTTAATAGATTTTAACATGTAATTTATTCCTGTGATGCAAAGCCGAATTTGCACTAGCCATTACTACAGTTTTCAGTGTCAAATGGTTACAGGCCTTTCCATTCTCTGTGAAGAATGAGCAAGAGAAAGAGAGAGAGAAAGAGAATCATAATAAAACACTGAGATCCTCTCATTTTGTTGCAGCTTGTATTCAAACAGAATGAAGAGCAGCAATCAGACGGCGCAGTCAAGTAAACAAAGCCTGCATCATTTTGTCTTATATTACCACAGGGCAAGTGTTGAAGAGAAAGAATTAGGACACAAAACTGCAAGGAAAGCAAACCTAAGCGGTCACCTCTGGTGCTACAATCCAGCTGAGAGCCATTTATATTCCCCGACATGATTTTAATTTTAATATAACAGCCAAACAAAACCAAACAGGTTCAGATTATACAGCACTCCATGGAATCTCTCCTCCTTACAGCCCGGAGAGCACTGAAGCTGGCAAACCTCAGGAAAACCGCTTCGGTTTGTTCTTCTTGTTGTTTTAGGGAACTGTCAAGGCTCAAGGGAGAAAGACAGTGCTGAGAGCAGGAGAGAGAGAGACAGCTCTGAAATAAGAGAGAGAGAGCATGCTGAAGGGCAGAAGAGAGAGGACTGAAAGGAGGAGAAAGAGAGACAGTGACAAGACTGAGATCAGGAGAGACAATTTCCTATTGTACACAGCTATGCTTATAAATGCTTTGGTGAGACAAATACAGTTTTTTTTTTTTGTCATGGCACTAAAGCACAGTAAAAATGTAACATTTGAAAATTGAAGACAGTG
Organism: Phoxinus phoxinus; assembly: GCF_949152265.1. Taxonomy (NCBI): domain Eukaryota; kingdom Metazoa; phylum Chordata; class Actinopteri; order Cypriniformes; family Leuciscidae; genus Phoxinus; species Phoxinus phoxinus. The sequence continues at coordinate 7,751,680 of NC_136898.1, forward strand.
CCGAGATGAAGAAAAAGAGTGAAAGAGAGACTACCCTGGAGTCAGGACAGAGAGCGACAACAACTGAAGAGAAGAGAGAGAAAGACAGTGTTGGGATCAGTAGACAGAACTGAGATGAGAGAAAGACAGTACTGGAATCAAGAAAGGATAGGGCGACAGGACTGAGGGCAAGGGAGTGATGCAGTGCTGAGAGCTAGAGCGAGCGACAGGACTGACAGCAGGAGAGCGAGGGCGTGAGACAGCTAGAAACATTGTCCTACACAGTGTATTTCGGCTGAAGAGAGAGATAAGGCAAGCGAACACAGAAGAGTGCAGCAGGGAGTCTGGCTGCTTTATTGCAAGATATTGGGTCATGCCTCTGTACACATGCGGGAGAGTGTTTGTGAGAAACAGACGCATCTGTGTTTCAGCCCCGACAGTTCCAGTGTCTCCGGCGTCAGCCGAGGGCTCTGACTCCAGGATGCTTTGAATTAGTGGTTCCGTTCTGGTTGGGCTTCTCAATGACAGAAGAACTTCTTAAAGAACATTAGATCCCAGATCCACAATGCCATTATAATACTGACCGACTGCCTTCTCAGGTCACTAAAACAGCACGCAGCCATGAATCATTGAAGGCAAATTTCAAAACCCACGTTCGTGGAAACATGCAAAATCAAATCGCTAGAGTCCGCGCCCCAGGCGGAACCAAACAAAACTAATACTACCAATTAAACTGAACGCATCAAATTAAACAATGACCTTCAAACATCCCTGATTACACAAATAGCGGTCCAACAAATTTCCCAGGGTAATTATCTGTTTTTATATATAATTGGCAGGTATAAGCAGTAATTCATTAAATAATTTGATGACATTAAGATTTTAATAGTTGCATCTCTGTAATCATAAGGTGAGGCTCATGGATTCTAATCAGAAAGACTGAACACTGTCTACTTTGCTTTTTATTCCACTGTTTATTGAATTAAATAGTGGGAAAGAAGTTGGGCTACGTTCAAAATGAAATGTATAGCTTAATGCATAGTGCACAACTGCATTTTTTTTTTTAAAGTGAGAGAATCAGTATGGAATACAAAACGATAAACATTTTGATACAGTTTGATTTGTCATACAGCAAATGTGTCGAGTGGAGCACATTGCATTCTAGGATACAGTATTCCAAATTTTGTTTTTTTAAAGAAGTCAATTATGCTCACCAAAGCTGCATTGGATTAATTAAAAAAATCATTACTCCAGTCTTCAGCGTCACATGATCCTTCAGAAATCATTCTAACTCTCATGTGACATCACACCTTTAAAGGAACACCCACCTGGAGGGCAAACAAGGCTATCCTCCATTGCACGCCAGTCATTTATAACAGGTTTGTACCAAGTACTAATGTAGTAAGCCAGTAATATTAAAAGACTACATTCAATATACACCTTATTAATGATGCATACCACGTACATGCAAGCAGATGAACCCAGAATGTAAATGCAACAAAAAGTCGTCTAAGCGTTTTTCCATAGAAAACCATTATAAAGAAAAAGCTTAACCACTTAGCATGTTGCATTCATATTCTGGGCTCTTCTGCTCTCCTATAGTATGCATTATCAATAAGGTGTATACTGAATTTGATCTTTTAATCTCACTGTTTTAGTAGATTAAGGCACAAACAGATGGAAAAATGACAGGCCTGTTCTGCAGTTCTATGGATGTTTTGCCCTCCAGGTCTCTGCACTAGTCAAGTGACTGAAAACTGATGATTTGGTGCTCAAGAAATATTATTTTATTATTATCAAAGTTGAAAATAGTCAAAGAATCCTAAAAAAGAAAGAAAAAAAGAACAGCATTTATTTGACATTGACATTTGAATTTCTTGTAAATGTAAAAGTCTTTACTGTCACTTTTGATAAATTTAACGCAACATTTGCAGCACAAGTCTGTCATATAGCTACATAAAATAATGAGAACATTATAACATGGTTTTTAATGGTGAGACTTATTTTTGTAATCAGGCGCTCAAAAATTATATAAAAATTTGGATTTAGATTTATTGGCCAATATATCGGTAGAGATTTTCTAGGCCGATTCAGATTTCTCATTGAGTTTGACCTGCCGATGCCGATTTTAGCAGATTCCGATAAAAAAAATTCTAACCACTTTACAGCACACACAAATATTTAAATTTTTTATAAAACACCATATACTTTAACCCAAACTGAATAATAAAAACAAGTTTAAATGGGTAAATTCTATAAATATTTTTGAGTCTTAATTTTCTTTTCTGACATAGCATACTCCAGTTCTTGCTAAAACACACTAGACATGCAAATTCTGTGCATTTTGGGCACTTTTTGTGTGAAATCATTTATTTTGTCCATCAAAAGTGTGCGTTCACTTTGAGCGTGAGCAGCGCAGCAAAAATAGACTCTGCACCAAAACCCGCGCTTCACTGCTGCTTACGCGACGCTAATTAATGCTTGACGCTCCCGCGCTGCTCATTGATTAACGGTGCGTGGCCACTGGCACGGAGCGGAGCCTATTCCTATGGAAGTCGAGGTGTGTGTGTGTGTGTGTGTGTGTGTGTGTGTGTGTGTGTGTGTGTGTGTGTGTGTGTGTGTGTGTGTGTGTGTGTGTGTGTGTGTGTGTGTGTGTGTGTGTGTGTGTGTGTGTGTGTGTGTGTGTGTGTGTGTGTGTGTGTGTGTGTGTGTGTGTAAAAAACACTGATTAAACATACTCGAAACAGACACACCCCAAAGCGGAGACGTTATAGCGTTGCCAGCGGCACTGAGCGGAGTTTTGCCACTGTAGTGGACACGCACCGTAACATGCACGCCGGAAAAAATACGCACCGCTCATGTTTGCGGTGTGAAACGGCCTTATTAATTCACGAGGTTTCCTACATGTGCGTTCCGTGTGCACGTGTGATGCTGATGTTGCGCGATGTTAATCATGCGGCGCCCGAGTACATTTGACTGGCATAAAATCGGCATATGTCTGACTGACCGGCCGGTCGACAGTCATGGCCGATCACGTGAAAATCGGCCAATTCCGGTCACCAGCCGATCAATCGGTGCATCGTTATAGGCTTTCAAATATAAAGGAAAATTTTCTTCCGGTGCATCCCTAGTTACTACATGTACTTACTTACTATAGTAATAACAGTAAATTATGCATTATTACAAGTAACAAAACCCTAACCGTAACTAGTAGAAAATGTAGTTAATTCATATTTCTCAGTATTTGAGTAAAATAAACTTTTGAATAGTAGTATACAGTATACCGCATTTGCTAAATGTGCAGTAGACATCTAATTTACACAGTGCATAGAAAAAATAGCAGAGTAGTAAAGTAGTATGCAATTTCGGAACATAGCCAGACAGTAAGAAAAAGGAAGGAAAGTTTTAAATCTGAGAGGCAGGCAATGACAGTGGAAGCATTTATAATTTATATTTCCACAAGAGCTTATCAGTCTCTTTGGATGGTGGTGGCATCTCCACCATGATTAACCCCTGAGAGACAGACAGAGAGAGAGGGAGAGAGAGAGAGAGAGAGAGAGAGAGAGAGAGATATGAACGAGTGTGGAGCTGGAGGTTGGACTGACAGGCAGAGACAGACAGTGACAGCAGCAGTGAGACTGACACCCTAAAGAAAGAGAGAGACAGACAAAAGAGAGAGAAAATAGACGGAGTGAAAACTCAATCACACAGGAGGAGGCACAACACAACGGCTGATTCTGCCTTCCAACAGCGACGAAAAACATAAATTATCAAAATTAACCATGAAAATGGACAGAAATTAGTCTGAAAATGAGAAACAAAAAGTGACATTCAAACACTGAAAAAAGAGACTACCATATACACACACACAGACACCATCCCGTTTACTGCAGAGCTTGTTTAAAAAGTGCTTATATCTCAAGAGTTTTAGCTGTGGAAGACACAAAGATGGAGATGAGGCACTCTCTCTCTCCAGTATATTTGACGTTGTACTGGTGTAATTACTTGTGCAGATGCCTCACCACAAACACATAGCTGACAAGTGCAGATGTAGACTCAACTACTAACAAAACTGTCCTGTTTTTCAATGAGCACAGAAACAGAATCGTACATGTGTGAGTCACAGAAAGCGTAACACAGGCTTAACCTAAAGTGACGTCTCAGCACCTGCAAAGTTTCACAGCAGATTAAAGAAAAAGAGACCTGCCGTAATAACACCATCCACAGCAGCCTGATACCAGCACTATTTATCAGAAAGAGAGACATTACTTTAAACCATAGTTAACATTCCTTCTTTTTTTTACATTATCCCTTTCCATTTACTTCACTTTTACTTATATTCTATTAGTGCTGAGTTAACTGCACAATGCTTAACAACTACATCGCCATTTCATATATGGATCATGACTGAAACTGAAGAGTCTGTGACATGGGAATCAGTTTCAATCTCTCTTATGCAGTTTGCTTCTCTTTTGTGCAGCGGATATGTTTGCACTAAGAAATGCCAGATGATGTCCTTAACTGAACTGTAGAAAATAATATGAATGCCTATCTTTTGCTATACCAACCATCAAATGTAGTAAAACAAAATCTATAGTCCATTTCTGCATTATGAGTATGTTAAACTCTTTGTCAATATTGTGTATTTTAATTAGGCTAATAAAGCTTCGTCTCTGCCTCCTAGAGACCTACAGAGAGAGAGGAAATAATGCAAAAATGATGCAGCCAGCAAAGACAATACATAGACAGCAGAAACACACAAACACATTTACACAGAGCACATAAAACAAACAGCAATGGCATCCAGAATCAATTCAAAACACACACAGGCCTGAACATGACTATCGCTGAACTGGGCAGCAGAATCAATAGATCCCCTCACAGAGGGCTGCGTCTCACATCCGTCCTGAACAGTAGCAAACAAACAGCTCATGCACACACATGAATCAGAGATCACCCTGTTCGGGTTTTATTGCTCTTTTAAAAAGCTATTGTTTCCACTGTTACACATCATGTGATAAATGAAAAAGACTTGAGGGGGAAAAAAGAGAGTAAAATCAATCCACAAGCAAATAAACACTTCCTACAAAGAGATTGCGTATAAGTGTCCTGATTATAGCCTAAGTCTCCACCACACTAAAACTCAACAAACTCATTCACATGCAGCCTTATATTAAATATACACACAACCATACATATACACATACGTACACACACACACATATAATATATAATATATAATATATATATATATATATATATATATATATATATATATATATATATATATATGGAATGGTTTCATTCAGCAAGGTTGCATTATTTGAATGTATCATATCTTCCACAAATTAAGCAGTTTAACTGCTTTCAACATTGATAATTATAAGATATGTTTCTTGAGCACCAAATTGGCATAGTAGAATGATTTCTGATGGATCATGTGACACTGAAGACAAGTAAACAATTTCAAAATACATTAAAATAGAAAAGTTATTTTAAAGTGTAATACAGTGCATGTCTGCCTTTTAGGTGACCCTTAAGGGGGGATTTTTTTCATGTGTGTAATTTAACCTTCACACAATGGTGCAAGGAAGTTTGATTAAAAAAAAAAAAAAAAAAAAAAAAAACATTAAACCGGAATAATAAAGTGCAGTCTTTTTAGGGAATTAGTGTAAAACAAGTGTTATAAATTTTACACATAAAAACAAGTGTAAAATTTTTATTTATTTTTTAAATACCACTTTAAATACCAGCTAAACAGACTTTTCCTGTCTTATGGGAAGGTCTTGGCCAGAATACGCAGCACTATGAACTAAACCATGCTGCTAGACCAAACTCTGGCTCTGTGAGACTACAGTGAGGGAAAAGCAATAGTCATCTCCATCCTAGCTGTGCAGCTGACGCTTGTCTTTTCCGACAGCATGTTTATTCCTGTGCACATACCATGAGCTATAGATCAACCTCAGTGCGTTCAAGAACTCATGAATCCCTGCCCTGCCAGCCAAACTCATAAGACACAGGACCATCTGTAGGTGTGTAACCCAAGAATACATGTACCTGAGGACACAGCCGTTTTCTGTGACTAAATAAGCCCTCTGATCGGCAGCTCTCCTCATTGCTGGAACACAGTCCTCGGCTTGGCTCTTTTTGTATTACTGTCTCTCTCCATGAAACTCCTCATCTCTCTCTCTCTCTCTGCTCATAGGGAGAGGAACTGTTGGTAGCTCATTCAGAAGATTTGTTCACCTGAGGTTCACAGCTGCAGTCCACAGTGAGTCCTCACACCCACTGTGTTCTTTTATTTATGTAAAAGGTTAACATGCTAAAGCAATGTTTTTTTATCTATATTGTACTGTGTTTTTAAGCTATTAGCCATCATAAAAATCAATGTAATGCCCAACCTTAAGTGTCTACGCTATATGCAAATGGTGTGACAAGACAAAACTAGAATGTGCACACAGACAGTGAAGCTGCCTACACTTTAAGCAAGAAACATTGGCATGGTGTACTGGTTAAATCTAAATTGAAACCCTGAATCCATCTACTCAGGCTACAATGGCAGAAAGCATTACAAAAATGACAGTTCAGACTCAGAGATTTGCATTGATTTGCAGCCTAAACCTGTTAAACAGAGAGAAAGTATGAGCGAATCAGAGGGCAGAGAGTTTACAGAGGGCTAGAGGCGACCTGATTCCACATCGATCATTCAGCCATAGTTCTCCAATCCTCCCAGGACCGAATGAGCAAACGTCCAGCCAGACTAATTAATCCGTTAGACCAACTGATTTAATTAAGGCAGCACTCCTGCAAGACAGGAAAACTGAATCTTGTCTTCTGTTTGAGGAGAGGAAGAGATTTTAACAGCAGGTACAGAAAAGGAGAGAACAAGAAAGTTTCAGTTGTAGCCTGAACATGGACATGACTGCATGAGTGCATGTTTACTGAATAACATAAATAGTTTGGTTTACACAGGCTCACACAGAAGTCAATCATAAACCAAGCAGCTTTATGTCAAAGAGGTGAATTTATGTGAAATATGCATGGGGAAATCCTTTGGGCTCAAGCTAAATTCCCAATTGTGTAGAATCCTACAGAAAGGACTTGATTTTGTCCATGAAAATTTGCATACAGTAAATGTGACTGCACCTTAACACATCAGAAACTCAAAACACCTCGAAGCTCATCCATTTAAGTTTTTTGGTCATGTTTAGTTATGGTTAAGAAACGCCTGTCCTTCATGTGAAAGCAGAAAGAACAGATTATGTCAGAAATCCAGCATCATTCGCACAAACAAAAAGTGGCACAAAACAAAACCAGAACTATGGTAAAAGAGAATTGAATGGGGTAAAACTTGTCCTCCTCAACAGGCCTCCATGAATTTGAGAGCTGCGATAAGATATAGGAACACAGCAATGACTTTCTTTTGATTTGACAGGGGACTTGTCAAAGACAATCACCCTGTGGCTCTGCCCAGAGCAGCCTGCAATCTATTCCTGTCTCTCATAGCACAAATAAAAGCCTCCAAACAACAGAAATGTCCTCAGAAAACAGAGAAGTCTACAGTGAGCACAGAACAAAACCATAAAGAGAGAGAGAGTCTTCCAGTTGTTTGTTCAGTCCCATGGTCCATCACCTTGATCTGGGCTGATCGAGCAGCTGTGTACTGGACAAAATCTTGGCTTAAACCCCCGTCTCCATCTAATAAACCCAAATCCAGCAGCCGGATATCAGCCTCTCTCTGTGTGCCCTCCTGCTGTTGTGGAAATGTCCTGTTATTGCTGCTCTCTCTCTATTGATCGGGGTGTAATTGCTCTAAAACTCTGTTTGGAGGTGCTTCCTCTTTCCATGTGGTGTTGGGGGCATACTGGGGTTTCTCAAACATCTCAAACCACAAGCCACAGTCTTTCCCAGAGATATTAAAGCCTTAGACTGGTTCTCTGCACAATACCACCTCTTAGAGCACAATGACTTCAGTCTGAGAGGACCATCGAACAGTAGTTGTAGTTCCTGTGTCAGTATACCCTTGAAGTGATAGCTCACCCAAAATTGGACATTTTGTTATTTACCCACCCTCATGTTATTCCCAACATGACTGACTTTCTTCAGCAGAACATAAAACAAGATATTTTGAGAAATGTCTCAGAGTTTTTTTGTGCATACAATGCAAGTCAATGGTTACAAAGTCTTTTTGGCTACCAACAATCTTCAAAATATCTTCTTTTGTGTCCTGCAGAAGTAAGAAAGTCACAGGTTTGGAACAACATGAGGGGGAGTAATGACGGTAATTTATTTTTGGGTGAACTGTCCCTTTAAGATGACTGCATCAGAAGAGCCAATTCACATACAAACACTTCACAATGAGAAAGACAGACAGAGTCATGTACATCATGAGTCACGTTCAGACAGCTCCAAAATACATCACTAAAATAGCACAATACACTGACACACACACACACCAGATAAAAAGGCCCACAGCAAGATCACAGCAGAGGAGATGACTACTGAAATAAAAACGAGAGACGGAGAGAGAGAAATGAGTGTAACCATACAGTAACCCTGTAACCATACAGGCAAATCATCTCTGTCTCTCTGGATTGCTGATTTTACATTGCATGCAAATGTTTGTCCGGCATGATGACAACTATAACTCAAACCAGTTCAGAGTGGGACAGCACTGTAGTATTATTACATGCCTGAATGAGAGTGAAGTCAACTGTCCTTCACTTTTATATCGTCTAGATTCATTGCACACCTGTTTTCATCTGAACGGCCTTTATCGTCCTGGTGCAGCGGCGACACAAAACTGTAGCATCTTATTAGAGCAGAATGTGCATTTGACCAGAGAAAGAACAGCGTATGGTCTCATATATGCATCTTATGATATCGATGATATCGATGATATCATATATGCATCTTATGATATCGACCTACATGCATTACTAATCAGTTAAACAGCATATCTATGGATTTCAGGAATGTACATACACTCCCACCAGTCTGCTATGGATATGCTTACCAGAGTAAAATACCGCCATGCTTTAGTAGGAAATACTTCTTAGTAAACAGTCATTATGTTGTTGACACGTCTTGTTCCCAGGTGCAAGAATTCAAAGAGTAAACTTTTAGCGGTAGTGATTTACTTTTGGTTTCCAGTGAAGGATCCAACACATTGAAGGCAGTGGCTAAAGGCTACAAAGAATCGTAAATACAGAGTGTCACGCCGTTCTGTCATTTACACCTAATCCCCCAAAGCACCTTACCTGCTGCGTACAGGCAAGAAAGCTATTGCCATAAACATTTTTCCATAATGCTGTTTAAAGAGTAGACATATACGGTAATAGAACGATACAATTTTCAGTAATAAACCTACCCTTACAATAACCGTTTTGTTAATGGTCCTCTGTAGATCTGACTGTCCATGGATGCAAAAATGCGGAAGTACAATCCGTCGTTTACACAAAAGCCCTGCAACTGTCAAAAGTCCACCGGATAGCGCATTTTGCGTCATCCAGCAGACTTTTACTGACAAATTAACATGAATTTCTCGGTCCAGGTAACATAGGAACAATTCAAGGCAGGTTGAAAGTCAGCAAAGTTACACTTTAACTGAAAAAAAAAACTTTGCAGATGACATCTTTAATTTTAGGGCACTGTTGTACAGTAAGTTTATATCTTGACAATAGTTAACAGCAATTACATGCAATAAATGCAACGACAAAAAGCAAATCAATTAAAAAGCGGCATTAATATTATTATATTTCAAGATGTTTTTAGTTACAATGCAAGTAGCGACATCTCACATATTGTGACGTGCAACGGATTATCAAAAATTATTAATAAAAGGATAAAATAATGATTATTTCAAAATTATCAAATAAAAAGATCAACGGATTAATAAAAAGTAGGGTGAGGACTTCATTCTATCCATCGGTTGTTAATTGGATGGAGGCAGATCTGAGTGCAAACTTGCAGTTTCTTGAAAGAAAGGGAGGGGGTTTAAGCAGACTAAATGGAGAAGTCCAGCAAATGTGAGCAGAGAAAGTCTGTCATATGACCAGAATATCAATGATATGAGCAATTAAAATTACGAAGTAAAAAAAGAAAAAAGAAACGTATGCATGGATGTAAAAATTCACGGATGGATGCATTTAGAGATTAAATAAATTTTCATTTCAACTTTAAGCGTGAATCTGACTTTCACGTCACTATGTCGTAGACTATGTCTCCATGTCAAGAAGTCTCATCAAAAGTGTAGAGTCCTCCATAATTGCTTGCAAACTCATTTAGACATTTAGGTCTGTCGCCCATTAAAAACACTTTTTTCTTGAATATCCCGTTACGCATTGCGGGATTAAAATGGCCTGCTACTTCTGTATCTTGAGTAGACAAAAATTGAGGCCAGGGGATGCGTAGGACTTTGTGAATGTCAGCCTTGAATTCTGCTGAACTTTCTGCAGAATTTTACGACTGCAGATTGTGTGCAGGCCTGATTCATCAGCACAATGAGTCCAGGCAGACTGATCAGCAGACACCATGTTCTCTCTGTGTGTGCTGTGTAGGAATAGTTTTAAGAAGTGGAGACCCTGAACCTTGTCTTAAGCCAAACGTTACCAGAAATCCATAACAGGTGCACCCACAAACTACAACAGAAGATGGGATGACCGATCGCAAAGATGTGAGATTCACTACAGGAAGAAAGCAACTTATCAGTCTGCTGAGCTTCAAATTAAATTCTTAAAGTGATTGTGCCAAGCAGGGCGGAAATGAGAGCTGTGGGAACGGAGTGAGGTTGATGGCACAAGTGTTACTGAGCGTCAACTGTGCTCCACACCGGTCTCGAGTCCCAAGAAGGAGCTTCAGAAGGATAAAAGGAGGAATGACGACAGTGGAAGACAAGAGAGGCCCAAGGGCCTCATGTATAAAACTTTCAAAAGCTAGATTTAGCCAGAACCTGCGCAAAAATTCCCTTTATAAAACCCAGTTAGCGGAAGATTATGAGTACATGGATCCCCACCACGGCTCCTCCCGGGAATAACCATATATGGAGCTTTACTATTGAGTTTTATTCGTCATCTGACTGCATATTCTCATACACGTGATACAATGTTTAACGGTACAAGATATTAGGAAAATATGAGATACGGACTATGTGCAGCCTCATTACATTGCTAAAAATCATTCAGTATCCTTGCCTTGTTTTAGAATAAATAAATCAAAATTGTATAAAATTAATTTCAGAGAAAGTTTTCAGAGAATAGTTATTTTCAATCTTTTCCACTGGCCAAATAGTATTTTTAATTGCTTAGAGGCAAATTAAATGCATGCAATTTTGTCTATAAGGTAAACATTTTAGGACGTTTATATATTTTTAAATGGAAACTGGCCTAAATTAAATATGTTCATTATATAAAGTGATCCGAGTCTCTTTAGAAAATTTGGACTAAACCGCACAATTCATATGGATTAGTTTTACGATCTCTATAAACTTTTTGAAGCAACAAAGTGGTAGTTGCGTAGCTGTCAATGGATGGACAGAAAGCTCTCAGATTTCATCAAAAAGATCTTCATTTGTGTTCCGAAGATGAACGAGTCTTATGGATTTAAAACAACATGAGGGTGAGTAATTAATGACAGAATTTTCATTTTAGGGTGAACTAACCCTTTAACGACATTAATGAGGATGGTATATTTAATCTAAATGTGTATAACAGATGTAAAGCGGTGCAAATTATTCTGTTTACTTCGCTCACCCCAGTAAGAGTGTGTACGCACGGTCTAGAGTGTCCGTAAAGTGCGCACACTCACGCCTAGTTTTTATAAATTACATGCACCCATTTATATGCCCATTGTGTGCATACAAAACATTTATTAGGCCCCAGGCCTGGGACTTTATGTTATAGATTTGTTTATGCTGCAGTCGTCCGTGAGGGGCTGTACTGTAGTGTTGTTTATTTTGTTGCGTTTGTTTAATTGGTCATTAAAATTTTACATGGATCTTTTGTCGGTTCCAGCCTCTAACCCTTTAACATCATTACAGTAACAAGTTAACCTAAAAATAAGAATAGTCATTTTGGTCTGTCATGACCAATTTTTCTTTTCTTTTTTTGGTGGTGGTAAACCAGGCCTTTTGCCACTTTTATTGAAAGAGATATTTACGAGAGGGCAGGGAAGGACAGTTGTAAAGGGATCAGGAAATTCTGTATCGCACCGCCTGCATAAGCACCACAGTCCCTTGTGTCAGAAGGCCAACCACTAGGCCACGGCTCCAACTGCGCTCATCCACTAAATTTATATTCTCCTATACCATCGACAATCTGCGATCACTCTTCCACACCCTCACCCCATCGCCTGTTTGCAGCCGTTACGATCTTTTTTGACATTAGGTGAGAAGTGAGGTGTCCTAATACCGTGATCTCATCAACTCAGCGCTGATTGATTGACTTTTCTCTCTCGATGATCCTGGCTGCCTTTGCCAGATATCGGATTGTTTCTTGTTTTCTGTGAAAAAGTCGATGGGCGTCCTGTCTGCTTTGCAGAGCCATTTTTAAAGTGCATTTCTTTTCTTAACTAAAACCCACACGAGCCAGACACAAGCACTGCTGGAGGGCTGTGTTTACACTTCAGGGTGTTTTCTGACTTTTTTTTAGATGGAAACAGAACTGAGAGTTTCACTTGAAAAACTGTAAGATCATGCACGCAACAACTGCAGCTGCAGGAGTCCCGTTTCGTGACAGACCTAACCAAAAAATGACTCAAAGAGAGAGAGAGAGAGTAAAAGCATTGATGAGAAAAATAGAGGTCAGCAGTCATTTCCGGAGCACTTTATTGGTTATAAAGGGGGAAAAAAAAAACAGGAAGACTGGAAAGTTCATGAACAACTTCTTACGACCTGGCATGTCCTAACCAGACACAATGCCACGACACGCGACAAAACGCATCATGGTTTTGCCCTAACCAGCCGCAACATCCATACACACCGAGTGACGGGATTCGATTTAAAAATGGTTTCTATTTCTGTGGCTGGAACAAGAACATACAAAGTATGACAATGATCATTTCAGGTGGATTATGTGCTTTAATGTTAAAAGGGTTTAATGTGAGTCATACTATCATTTTAAGTGATAATCATATTTATAATCATACTGAAAGCAACAATAGATACTTTAGTTGAAAAAAAAATTTAAGAAAAGAAGAACATTCAAACTGTGAACTAAATGTAGAGGCCAGTACGATTAATCATTAAAAGATTGTGATCTCAATCACAAACACCCACACAATCTCATTCTTAAATGACAAACAATTTGTATGCGTCTATGGACTGCCTGCATAACTAGCCTACTTCCACTTTCCATTTATTTAAACTCGGGAATTTCCGTTAATAGCGTTCAGCGAACCTACATACATGAAACCACAGATTATTACAACGTTTAATGGCTGTCAATTAATTGAAACAATGAATCATGTTTTCAGCAGGTTCAAGATAATTAATGTTTATGCAGAGGTGTTCCTATAAATATATTTTCTTACCAACTGCTCTTATTCCAGTCTTTTAAAATATTTTAATGAATGAATGCACGGTACGTGCCCTAAACAAATTAAACAATGTTTAATATTTAATTAAGCTTAAAAAATAACGCGCACAGGGTAGAGGAGAATGACAGTGAACTACTTTGAATATTAAACATTTTGGGCATAAACAATTAAATTACATAAAGCAAAATTACTGACAATGAAAAATGACACAGAATGGTGATTCAAATATTAATTTACATAAATAAACAAATGTTCGTAGGACTGATCTTATTCATCAGGTCTCGCACACTTCAGCATCGCGGTCACTGACACCCTGTGGTGAAATAATCACATATATGTTTAACAGCCGTTGCTTTCTCATATCGGCTTGGGTTGGATTTAAAACTTAATTTTCCATTGAGTTCGGAAAATTCTGTACACAGTAATCATCAGAATATCTCTCTTCCTGCGGACAATAATTTTAGGTGGTGTTTAGTCAACTAAGTCACTAGCATTGAACATACATAACCAGAACTAAATGAGTTGTACCATTTCAAATTCAAATCTGCACTGGTGCTGCCGCTGACCCAGCAGTTATCTTGGAATAAGTATGAAAGCTTCACAGTGTTTTCAATCACACAATATCGTTATTTCGGTTACAAATTTTCAATCCGTTCGAATGAATGATTCAATGACAAATACATTTAAGTCACTTGTCACCACCTGGTGGCGAACAATATAATTAATAAAATCTTTATTTTAACTTTCGAAGCACCGTGTTACTTTCAAAAGGTAACAGTGCTTCAAATAACGATTTTATAAATTATATTGTTGCGCCACCAGGTGGCGACAAGTAACTTAAATGTATTTGTCATTGAATCATTCATTCAAACTGATTAGAAGTAATTCAGATTAATTAAACATCTTAAATAGACTACCTACCGCAAAAATGTATGTTTCGTCAGAACCTCTATTAAATTATGTGTTATTTTGATTTGTCGGTTCAGAATTATGATCTCGGTTTGAAACGAAAATAACCGCGATTCTCAATTTATCTAGAATCGTGCAACTCGAACTACAGGTGAAACTCGAAAAATTTGAATATCATGCAAAAGGTCATTTATTTCAGGAATTTACCTTAAAAGGTGAAACTAATATATTATATAGACTCATTACATGCAAAGTGAGATATTTCAAGCCTTTATTTCTTATAATTTTGATGATTGATGATTACAGCTTATGAAAACCTTTTCAAAATATTCTAATTTTGAATTTGGGGTTTTCATAAGCTGTAAGCCATAATCATCAAAATTATAAGAAATAAAGGCATGAAATATCTCACTTTGCATGTAATGAGTCTATATAATATATTAGTTTCAACTTTTACGTTGAATTACTGAAATAAATGATCTTTTCCACGATATTCTAATTTTTCGGGATTCACCTGTAAATGTGAACAACCAAGTGTATTCTATGACAAAGATTGTGACAGTTTCTCAGTATGCATTTCCCATTTTTATGTACTCCTCTACTTAAGTGCGTCATACAGCAGTGCACTTGCACTTGACACACACTTCTGATTAGCTATGATTTGTGATTTTGTTGTGTCTTGTAGCCGTGCCGCATCTGGTGTGGAAAAACGCATTGGTTGTCGTTGGAATCTTATTGTATTGCATCTGGTTAGAACACAATGCAAGAATATAAGATTCAAAATTTGCTAAAAGGAAATTAAAATGTAACAAATCATGTAAACAAATTAAAATAATAAAAAATCTGTCAAAACTAGGGACGGGCATTTTTCAGAAACATTGTAATCGAATATTTGAGCTCATAAAAAAAAATCATTCATGTTTATTTAAATGAAGTTTAATAAGAAAGACATTATTTCTCATTAATTTCTCTTAAGTTACACAACAAGCTTACATTATATCTTAAAGGGGTCATGACATGAGAAACCAAATTTGCCTTGATCTTTTGGTATATAAGAGGTCTTTGTACCATTAAAACATCCTGCAAGTTTCATAGCTTAAGACGTCCTCCCCATTATAAATGAATCATTTATTTAATCAAGCTCGAAATACAGCTCGTTCTGGATCCATGGTAAGAAGTGACGTCACGGTACGAAGTGACGTCACGGTACGAAGTGACGTACCCGCGTTTGCATACGACCACCTCCAGCACAAGACAACTACGCTTTAAGCGCAAGGCAACTATGCTCATTTCGTATCGTTGTCGCGCCCGCGCGCTGCGCGCCTCACAAGTGTTCAGTCGACGGACAGCGAGTGGGTCTGTGTACAGGGAAATGACGATGCCACGCAGATGTGCTGTTCCTGCCTGTGGACAAACAACATATTTGAATACGCTGCGAAAGATCCAGTCGTCAGGGAAAAATGGATGCACTTTATTTGTTTGCCGACGTCCCAGTCCATTTGAAGGATGACTGTATTGAGAACAAATCCCAAAATGATGCTGGCTTTGCCAGAAAACTGTTGCTCAAAGATAAGTCCGTGCAGACTATTCTGGGCTCAACAACGACGACGCAAACTGTAAGTAATGTATATAAAACTTTAAACTACTTTTTAAATACGCTGATCCGCAAATGTTCTGGCTGGGGGCGTTAATAATTGATGCATAGGCACTGACGTTAGCCAATCATAACAGTGGGCGTTAACACAACTCTTAAAGGGGAAACACCCCAAAAACAGACTGTTTGAATCAGAGGATGAGAAACAGGGTGGGAAAAGGTCATAAATCACTACATTTTAAAAGTTTTTTGTAAAAAAAAAACTATAGTAATACTATAATTGCACCTAAGGGAACATAATAATAAAATAAAAAAAACCATGTCATGACCCCTTTAAGGTTTTCTTTTAGTTGAAAACATTACAAAATGCGTCTAAACAAAACAAAACATACAGAAAAAAGGCATTTAAGCTCAAGCTGAGAAAAAAAGAGGAAAAACACCAACAAAGCAGACTGCGCCAATTATCGTGCAGAACATACATATACACTCGAGTCTGCATATGGTTATCGTGTTTATTTTGTTTCACAGAGAAAAACAAGAATATCCACATGCTCAGGTGAAAGTTGGCAGCTCAGTCTGATAACAATAAGGCCAGCCGCAAAGAAAACGTGCTCCCCCGACACAGACATCGCTTAGCACACTGTTATATTTGTGTCCCTGCAAAGTTTCTTACAGCGCTTTGTGTTTTCTGTTCTTAAACCAGTCTCCCTCGACGAAACTTAAAGGAAGAATATATCTCGAGATCACTATACATCTTTATACGACTTTTGAAATGAATCTCAATATGTGTACTGCATGTCAACTACAATAAAAGTATCTGCTTAGTTGTACCTGCATGCTACTTACTAAATCCGATCAAACAAACACAGCAAGACATCTGAACTGAACATAAATAACGCTCTATTCTGCAATACCCAGACTCATATTATAATACCTACAACAATATTCAATTCAAGCTGCAAGCACACAAGTATGCTAAAATATAAAGAAAGATGTGCAAACACCTGACATAACTCTACATTAAAATGTTTAGTATCCATTAAGAAACACTGGACTTTTCTGGACCAATTTCATTCTTGTTAAAGGCAGGAATGACCCTAAAACGAAACGACTTAAAAATGGACGTCTTGTATGGCTATCTCAAATGAGTTATAGTAATCAGGGACAACTTAAAGCTGAGTGGCCGTTCTCAGTGCGCACATGCTAATGAGGCAGACAGGAAAACGTTAATCACGCTGGTCACCTCTTCTGAAGAGACTCGTGACTAGCTGCCATTTCCATAACAAGCTTTCAAAGCTCTTTTAACGACACAAGAGGCCACAGTCCCAGTGGCAATTAAAATCATGTCGGGACACGCCATAATCTGTTGTGTTATCACAGGGTGACACAACGGCGGCAACAAATGTTGGCTGGAAAAAAAATCTCATGAGAAAACGGTCACTTTGGCTACAAAGACAAGCTCATTTCTGAGACGCCAATGTCTGCAGGAGAAGAGAGAACAGCCCATCGTCCATGTTACGCAGACACAACAGCTAGGAAAAACTCATCTGCAGTGTAAATGACATCACTGATGACATCACAGGGGAATTACAACCCCAAAGCAGAATCCCATTGCTTAAAAGTCTCATTAACGTCACCACACCCATCTGTAACTCTCAATCTAAACAGCGCAGATGATAACATTTCTCTTAACCGAAATACAAACCTCTCAAACTGCAATAACACAGGACAACTATAAAGGGTCCATAAACAACAGGAGAGCTGCAATCATGTTCAAAAAAATTCTCAGTCTCCAGCGGACATGGACCTCACACTGAGAAATAAACACGAGCACTACCGTTCAGGCAGAGTGCAGGCAAGATGTGTGACAAGAACGATTAGCTGCTTGGTCTAAAATCAATTTTACATGTACAAAAAAAAGCCAGTGCAATGCCAATAGATCTGCCTTAATCCTATTGCCTTAAGATCCCTTAAAATCAGTGTTCTCTGCTTCACACTAAAATAAATACAGTTCTTTCTGCACTTATGCACTCAGCTTTACGTTTACTTACAAAAAAACAACAACAGCACATTATTCTTTATCCATTTTTGTGGTATAGCCTAAGAAAAAAGGACAAGGCAGAAATTATGCTAGGGTACAAGAGAGAGAAACCGGTCCATGTCTCCCTGAAATTGACAATTCAGTTCTCATAACCTGCCGTCTGCAGGGGAGTTCATATTGTTTAGGGGGTCCACAAAAAAAAATAAAAAAATAACAGGGCTGCCTTGGAGCAAAATACATTTTCTTTGTTTCAACAGGAATCCAGGGACCCGAGGAGGGGGGGGGACGTCTGAGCGGTTCTTGATGTTGCAAAAGAAAAGGTTAAGAGACCAAATCTGGCAAATAAAGAAGGGGAAAGAACTGTCTGGAAATTTTGGAAATGCATGCCAACAGACTTTGAAGACATGCCCTGGATCATTCGGAGCGCTTTCCACCTGTCTGAAACCTGAGCCATTCAGCACAGAAAAAACTAATCTGTGAGGCACTCAAAACCAAGAAAAAAAATCCATTATCGATCGGCGTTTGTTGTGGGACAAAAAAGAAAGAACCTGCCAGAGTGGACGGCACTTGGGCGGACACTTTGAGCTTCAGACCAATTTACAGAGTAAAGAGGAAGAACTGCATTAGCACAAAAGAGACGGACACACTGACAACTAATAGCACTACCCACAAATCCCTGAAAATCACTTCAGATGGACACACGCATCACTGACCGACCACATAATTGATATTCCACACTATGATGCACAGGTCTGCACTAAAAAAATAAAAATAAAAAACAATATGAAAAATGCTTACGCAAAAGCAAGAAAGAATGTCAGCGTCAAGCAAAAGTTATAAAATTCTGACCTTGGGTTGGGCGCGTCGAGGAAAGGCGACCTTAGGATCAATCTGTGCACAAACAGAGAAAGAAAGAGAGAGAATGACGATTAGAAAAGCAAAGTCATATTTGAATGCAGTTATCCAGATCTAAATTTAATACACTCGTTTATAATTTCATACAAATCATCAACACCATCAAGCTTTGGATTGAAAGATTTGGAGCATGGATAGGTCACACTGGAACAAAGCCATTAACTCTTTGGCTTGTCATCTTGCTAATTTCAGTTTGTGTTCAATCTGCTGAAGGTGTGCAGACAGAAAGAATTATCAGAGAAACTATTTCATGCTCCAATGTCACACTGTCTTGCCTCAGCCTTAATACAGCCTCTTATAAAGAGGAGTTTCAAACAATCTCATACAGGCAGACGTAGTCAAGAGGAAAAACATAAACAGATCGAAATTGGGCTCTTGCAGGAAATTACTTGTCCATGTTCAGCAAGGCAAAGGCTTTAGATTGTAGCAAAAATCCTAGTGTAGTTTTGAACGTTTGCCTGAGGGCTCTACAGCATATAAGTGTATCATTACAGACACAGAGCCTTTCTAAATAAAACACACACACAGTTTCTTGCTGGATAGAATCTCAGGAGTAATTTTTCTGCCTTGTCTATAATGTATATGTTGACCATTTTACATATAGATACGTCAATTCACTGTGCTTCTCACGGGGTAATTATTCTCTGAAATGAGACACTGGTGTCCACTGAACGAAACCTTTTATTCTCCCAAAATTCCATTTGACTGAGCTGTGATCGTTATCTCCCCAAATCAGGTCAATTAGAGAGATGGATTTTGTAACAGGTATGGAAACCTTCTCTGTGATGAATTTCATGTAGCGATTCGTTTTAGCAATTAGCCTGAGGCTTAACCAATTCAACCTCAATTACTTCATAGAAACAAGCCTATGTGAGCAGAAACAATATTACGCTTTGAATTTCAAATCAGTAGAAATTAGGAGTCTTTTTCCATACAGCCTGAGAGCAAACATCCTATTCTGATAAATGCACGGATAAATTGAGCAACATTTGTGTGTATACTTGGTCTATAAACAAAACAATCTGATGTCGGTTTTTAAGTTATGCATTTGCAAATGGTCCAGTTGTTGGATTAGAAATCCATTGAAATCAATAAGCTGCGTCTATCGGGGTCAGAACATTAAGAGGTCATAACTTATTAGGCCTATTAGTACAAAAAAAATTATTACCATTGTTGCTGGTACTGGATTTGTCAAAACAAAAGCAAAACCACTGCAGTGCCAGGCATTCAGTCAGACAAAAAAAATCTTCAAACCTAGTGATAATCTAAACCAAACAGCAGACAGACGTTATTAAGCCAATATGTAATTTAGACTCGAGCACACATTGTGTAAATAAAGTCCTGTGTATTTCCAGATGAAGCAATTACTGAGCTACTCCCATCTCAGCAGTAGCAGTTTAATGTGTTAGTAGCCTTTTATTGCTTTCAGATAGTGGTTTACATCTGGTATTAACTTCCTTTTTGCCTGATCCGATCACAAGCGGTCAGTGCTACATACAAGTATAAAGAGGCTCAAAGCATTTAGTGTTTGGATTACTAAAACCACTTTAGCTGAAAGTCAAAAACTTCCACATTGCATTTGTAAAGTACTCTGATCTGCTTCCATGCTTAAAATAACTGTACAGTCTAGAAGATTTCAGTCACATGAAGCACAGGCAAAGTACAGTTACATGACTAAAATAACGATGAACGTTCTGCTCAACTGACAAATTTAAGGGTACATAAACGTTCATACCAGGTTTAAATGGCAATCTGCAGGTGTAAAGAGGAACAGTGAGACTGGTTTCTTACCAAAACTAAACCAGTTTTTAACCAAAATCTTCCAAAACTGCTTACTGTATTCTGAAAAAAACCCACTATGTGCCTGTTCCTAAAAATGCCATCTAGGTAGACAACTCAATAATTTGAGACAGAGCCTATGATTTTTCAAATATCCCAGGTAGATCCTCCATCAAAAGTTCCTCTTTAAAAAGACATCACTCAAAGTGTTTACTGTTCCTGTACACTGTACAAAACTCAGCACTGATTGCAGGAGACGAGATAACAACCCCCCACTGCGATAAAAAGCTCACAGAAATCTGATTTCAGCTGAATACGAGTGACACACAGCACAGCCCTGAAACCTCACTGCCAGTCGTAATTATTCATTACCGTCAGATTTACAGACAGCATCAGACACGCAAGCGTTTCTGGAGCATAAGACTTGGAGAATGAAGACAGCGTGTGGTGTAGTCGCTCCAGGTGTTCGGCGTAGTTTGTCTGACATTTAAGTTTTTGTTTTTTCCCCCACAAACTAAACATACTAAAGAAATCAACGCACAGTAGAGAAGTGTTATTTTCAGAATGCCAGCACAATGACTGATGTAACTATATATATTTCCATTATGAATGTTCACATTTTCAACACTCTACGGGTCATTCTTGGAATTTCTTCCTTGTTCAGTAGTGAGCCAAGTCAAGCTGATGCTATAGAAGAATGCAAGTTTACAATATGAAGACATGCAAAGGGAAACATCAAATCCATGCGGGTGGGAAGTGAATGTCCATGAGTCTCCGGTGACAGTGAAAGGAAAGAAAGGGGAAATCCAGAGGTGTCCCTTCAGTTCTGAATGAGATCAGATGAGTTTATAAGAGTTATCTTTTAGTTATTTCCCAGATAAACAAGGAAAGGACACATTTCGGCTCAGAGTCCTTGAGTGAATGTCAGTCTAAACACTATATACACAGATGCCAAGTTCATTTTAACACACAGCGTGGAGTTCTATGGCTGATTCTACTGCTACTGCATATGCAGGACTAAAAGAAAAATAAGGATGGGCAAGATGTAAAATTTTTACTGGCCCTGCTAACATTTTCTGTACCTCCTTCACAAATTAGGTGTGCAACGGATCCCAAAACTCACAGTTCGGATAATTTATCGTTTTTTGAGTCACGGATCGGTTTAAATAAATAAAAGTTTGGGTGGGGGGGTGGGGGGGGGGGGGGGCGAACGTAACACTGCTTTCCATGTATTGCTTAAAGAACACTTTAAGTACTTCGATAACACAGCAAAAACTACTAGCCTAACTAATTAAACCAAACATTATTAAAGACGAGAGAACAGTCAGTAATAAAATAAGAAACACAAATTACAAGCATAGAAAAATACAATATAACAAAGTTACAAATAAAGTGAAGTCTAACAGTAGTATTCAGGTACAGAAATGTAAAAATGAAATGTCAAATAATAACACTGCATAGTGTTAACTGAATTTAATGACATATAGATCTTTGTTAAAGCGGTTTTGTTGCTCGATTAACATTAATGATATAGACAGCAGGGCTGCTGTCCCTTTGACCTGATGCACGAATGCAATAAAATAATACACATCATATTTCTTTCTCAACCGTTTAGACATAACTAACTATGTTTACGAGATGGGTATTTTGACATCATTTTGTGCGTATGTGTCCGTTCAAGTGCAAGGAGATGCAAAAGAGTAGTCAATTCTGTGAAACTCGGCACAAATTGAGTACTCTTTCGCCTCTTCATGAGCTTAAAGCAAGTAACTCACTGTGTTCGAAAATGCATACTGTCTTGAGTAGGTACTACATTTGAATTTACTTTGCGACCATTAAAAAAAAAAAGTATGTTGTTTATAGTATGAATGTGGGTAGTATGAATTAAATGTAGACTTACTACATCCGCCATATTGTTACTGTCATGTGACATAGCGTCGCTTCACTGCCATTCATAAATTCTCTACCATGTCCTCCTGGGATAGTAAAGTGTCCATCGAATGTACACTTCAGAATCTCGCCCGAAGAAATAGGCCGTCTGGGGACTTTACCTTCTGTTCTTCGAATACTCTGCTTTCAAGCATACTACTCTTTTAGTGTAGTTTTTTGCATAATGTATAGTAGGAAACTATTTGATTTCGGATGCAGCGACGGCCTTTATGAATAGGTCATTGAATCATTGACTCGCCCGATTCGTTCACAAAGACAGATCCATTAATCAACAAAACATGCGCAAGCTCAGCAGTGACTTTGTTGAAAGAGCAAAATCAGACAATATTGTGCCCAAGTCACTTAATATTAAAATGATTGTTTATTAAACCGTTGTATAAAATCAACAGCACATTTCCAATCGTGCTGATATTTGGGGAAAACCGCAGTCTTGCTCATGTGATATTGCTTAACCATATCGTATATTATAAATATAAAAATTAAACTTTTATTCAAATTCTGAATGGATTATGTATAGCCTAGAAAGCGCGCAGTCATTCACAAACTTCTGGTATAATCAATGAAGTTGTCTACACTGCTCAATGACCCTCTTATTTACATTGTCTCTACAATTTCTTTGTTATAATGACAGGATTCGTGAGCGTGTAGAACTTAGCACTGGACAAAAACTTGTGCGTTTTGAGTAGTACGTGGGTTCTGAGGTGCACCCTCTTGCACCCCCGTAGAAAGTGGCCTGAACGGGTCAGGCGCACAAGTGCTCCTATACATTTTTACCCAGTCGCACGCAGTAATTTTCAGAAGCAGATGCGACCGAAATGGTCTCTTTCACACTGGCCCTAGGCCTTTTCTATTGTTAAGCACTGTTATGCAAGTAAGTAAAATTCTCAGCCACTCAAGCTAAAAAAAAAAAATGTTAAATGTAATAAAGCAGCAGGAAATAAACAGAGACGGGAAAGGAAATGAAAAACTCTGTGGGAAAAACTTCATCTGAATGACATCTGTTTCAATGCACACTCTCCATTCTCAGTTACAGAAACCAAACGTTACGAAGTGATACATACCGTCTTGGAGTCTAATTCGTGGTGTGGTTGAGCTAAGACTTTATCTACACTGGAAACATCTGCAAACGTGATGAAGCCAAACCCTCTGTGGAACAAAAACACAAAACACAGTGAAGGTCAGGAGATAATTTCACAGGAGAGGCAGAAAAATTATGACAGCAGACAAAGCGCTCTTGTATATTTGTTGATACGCTCAGTGAAGGCCGGGGTGTTGCAATCATTATGACACATTTAGAAATTTCCACTTGTTGTGAGATAATTATAACTATTCAATGCCTTGATGTCACTGCTACACTTTTTCTATTGTTCCTATGCCCTTGAATAATGCATCGCATATAGTATATCCTAAGCTCAGCTTGACAAAAATGCAATTTATATTAATGAATTACACAGAGTCAGGGCATTTGTTTTTTATTTAATATGGTTACAAACACTTTTAATTCATTTCAGTTGTTCTGCTACATCTCATTTTGAAACCACCACTCCAGTGCTACATATTCAAATACAGATCTTTTCAACTACAGAATATTGCTTTAAAAATATGAAGAAAATTAATAATAACAGGACAGGTTGCACTTGAGTTATTAATCTCCTAATTTTAAAATGTTCAATACTGAGCCACTTTCATCACCAGATTGTATAAAAAATTGTCTCAGAACAGCAAAGTTTTTATGCTACTTCTGCTGTATCAGATAGAAGCAACAAATCCTGAATAACTGAACACTCAATTTGCTCCAAACTAAAAGAAAATCAGAAGATTTTGCATTGGCTAAGAAACAATTTCTCTAATGCTTTGAATTTTTGTATTTCAAAATATAACAAAAATGGGCTTGTGGCTTTATTAGGGTCACTTCTCCAATATAGGGATCTCATGAATTCCCCGCTGCAGAATTATGAAGAAAAGACTGATATACACATACAATGTGCATTGCCTGGCTCTGTCACATATTTGCAAATGTACTTAGAAAATAGGGAATCACTTTTCTAGCAGCACAGTCCTAACTCAAATGTCAAACTGCATTATGAATCAGCTTTCTGTCCTGTTCTTCTTGATCTACCCTAAGCATCATAAGACAAGCAGAATAGAGACAACGAAAAACAGAGAAAATGAAGCACGTGTGTTTACCTGGAGCGTTTGGTGGTGGGGTCGCGCATCACCATACATTCTCTGATCTCCCCGAATTTACTGAAATAGTCTCTAAGGCTGTCTGAACACAAACACAAGGACACAAGAGGGTTACAACGTGTCTACACTTTAAGTGAGCGACGCGATTAAGCTTGCACGCTGCCGTTATAATCAACGAAGGTCGCGCGCTTCACACTTCGTTGATTATAATGAGAGCGTTTAAGTTTTGTCGCGTCGCTCGCTTTAGTGTCAGATGACTGACAATCACAATAACCTTGTGCGCAGTGACACACATACACACAAACAGCTTCCAAAGCGTGCGATGGATAAATATGACGCAAAACAACTCCAAAAACAGAATAAATTATCCTTACCTGGTGAGGTTTGCCAGCTGAGGCCACCGATAAACATTTTACTGTAAGGAGAAAAAATGGTATAAGTGACTCCAGATGTCAAAACGGCCATTTTCCTTGTAAATACCTCATAAAGAGCGAGCTACGAACAGCTTGAGCTGTATACCGGCTGAAATTAGCCTTAAATATGACCTGTCAATCAAAAAAAACATCAGCAGAACTGCGCGAGGAAGGACATGCGCTCGCTCGCGCTGAAAACAGAATCAAACTCCAAACACACACAAGGGCGCGCGCGCACTTGTCCTGTCTTCTTACCCCGGGTCGTGTAGCGAATCACTCGGGCTTCCAGAGGTGACTTGACTCGCGTCTGCTTCCATAGCTCAAAGCCCAACCAACTCCAAACACACGCATACACACACACACGGGCACTGCAGCCCCAGCTCAAGGATTATTACCGAACCGGGAGCGCTAGCGTCACACGTGGGATCAGCGCGCGCTCCCACCCCTCTCAGGAGGGGGCGTGACTGAGAGCATCAGCCAACCAATCCGGTGTGGATATGCGCCTACCTATCTATGGAAACCACGCCCCCTGTTGGTTAGCAGCGTTTGACAGGAACCACGAGAGAGCATTCAGTTCTTCAGTAGGCTCTTTAAACCCTATAAAGTTTACATTTGCGCCACCTTCTGAATAAATACAACCAAGAGGCTTTCTCAAACAGTAAACGAGTATTTAAAACTAAAATGAAGCAATATAGTTCACAAAATTTAACTAAAATCTAGTATTTTCTTGGTGGCACTAGCATATTATGTCATGTTTGTCATTTTAGTTTGACAACTTTTTATTAGTGGCAATGTCTTAAATCCCCACAAAATTAATACGTGAATGTACATAGTGCACAGAGATAAATACGATTTATAAATGATCATATTTATTTTGGAATTCAATTTTTTCTCTTAAAAGTCCTTTCATTCTGTTGGCACCTTTCAGTACTGATCTTGGTTATTTTTTAACTAAAAAATAAAACCATTAAAAAAAAAACATTTTCATTAGGCTATTTTAAATAAAATAATAATGAACTAAAGTTAAATTAAATAAAAAAAGACTTGCCTTTATTTCATTTCAGCTAGTTACCAAGGTGGCATGTCTCCTTTTCATTTAGTTTAAATAAACTAAAACCTAATATAAAAAACTATATAGACATTTAAAAAACGTAAACTAATAAAAATGACAATAAGACCACAAAATAATTTTTTTAATGAAAACTAAAAAAATAATAATAATAATAATTTTAGATGTTAACAAAAGTAATAGTATATCAATAACACGGCAGCTTATTGTATAAAATACGGTATGTATGTGCATGTCTGTTATTCTATGGTGGGGACTTTTCCAGTTATTTTGTTTTCATACTGAGCTGATAACATTGTTTATCCCTAAACATAACCCTAAGACATAATTTGGTATGTATGTTAATTTTCCTGGAGGGTTCTGACACCCCCACGCATTCAGGCAATGTATTTCTGAGCCTTTCTCCGCTTCACTTTGCTGAGTGAGCATGCAGAATGGATAGATCAGTGTTAGTGTGACATCTGCTGACTTCATTGATATGGAAATGCTCAAATAGGACGTTTATCAAATGACTGCAGCTCTAGTTTCACAGAACCAGATTACTGTGGAAAACAAGAGCATTGCTTCTCCCACTGTGGCCAAATAAGAACTCTTGAACCAGACAATCATTTCTTAACTCACTTAAACACAACATGTCATTCATAGATCATGCTGCTTATGTTCTAATAAACTTTCTCAATACCAGTCCCGAAGAGCAGACATAAATTAATGTTCAAACTCTGATATTTGATATTACAATGACTTCTGCTGGTAAAGGTGACATTGAATAGAGTTTTTTTTTATATATATATATTTGGAGTCAAGAGTATTTTTCTGTATCAAGGAAAAGGAACTGCATCAAGTTATACAAGTCCAATCTGTGAGGGAGACCCACAGTCACAGCGGCATCTGTGTTTGATTAATGAGTGGATCTTCTACTTACTGAAAGTCTCATTTTTTAATGCTGTGCATCTGTTAGCTGCCTAACAGATCACTGCGCCTCTTTAGGATAATATGCATTCATCAGGGCACTCTGGGAAATGAGAGAATTTTCTGCTTAGAGAAATAGAAATCTCAAAGTTAAGACCGGAGAATATGATACATGTAACAGTATCAGCTGTGGCATTCAGATTCCTCAGAGCAAACCAATCAGACCCCCTGCGGCAGGCAGATATGAGAGCAGGGCCAAACACAGGGGCTTTTCTGCATGTTTATTGAAGAATGTCACCACTCACTTTAAATATTCAGCCCATTTCAGCACACTTTCCCATGATATTTCATGCAAATTATTGCAATAGAAGTCACCTTTTCTCTACAAAGTGCTTTGCTGTGGGATCTTTCACATGGCTGCACAGCCATGTGACATTTATTCAAGTCAGCTAGATCCGTTTCTCTGTTGAGCACCACAGGGATAGGCGGGATAGTGTTCATTTTTAGAACCAAGGATATAAATGGTAAATAAATACACACACAGACACACACAATATAATATATACACCCACAAACACATTTTTCTGCTGCATAATGTATTTACCACACTAGTAGTCATTAGTGATTAACCTGCATACCTATGCAGTATATATAAAAATATGTAAATATACAGTTATATTTTCCCCCACAATATTTGTTAGAAAAATATTATCAATTTATAATATCGCTTTTAAAAATAAACACTATCCCGACCACCTACTCATAACCAGCCATTCAAAGCTTTACACTGAGTGACATCTGTTGGGCAGAAGTAGCAGGTGCACGTAGATTGTTCTAAAACGGCCAGAGTATGGATTTCTTAAACTCCTTTTAACTATTAGGGAGATTTTACAATATTTTGAAGTAATCAGACATGGTTTAAAATGGGTGTCCAACCCAGCTCCAGGAGGGCCACTGTCAGTTCAGCTCCAACCCCATTAAACAAACCTGAACCAGCTCATCAAGGTCTGCATCCGAAAACCTATATATAGTACGTGAAAAACAGTATTTGAAAAAAGAAGTATGTCTGAATTCACAGTACCGGTACTCAGAAAAGAGTAGGCAAAAAGTACCTGGATGACCTATTTCTTCCAGTGAGAATTTGAAGTGCATTCAACATTTTACAATCCCATGAGGCCATGGGAGAGGATTTATGAATGGCGATGAAGCAACATAACTGAAGCTGGTATGTCACATGATAATGACAACATGGCGAATGTAGTATGTCCAGATTATATTCATACTATATAGAATATACTTTTTTAGCAGTCATGAAGTAATTATTAAAAATAAGTACCTACTCAAGGGAGTATGCGATTTCGGACGCAGCCAATGTGTTACTAGGCATACCAGAAACTTCCAGGCAGGTGTGCTGAGGCAAGTTGGAGCTAAACCCTCCACGACCGAGTTTGGAAACCCCTGGTTTAAAACAACAGAGATTATTGCTCTGGACTGGAAATGAATTACTTACTTACAAAAAGATTAAAGAGCCTCAATTGTTATTAAAAATGGGAACTAAACCATGCATTAAAAGTTGATATGGAGCCGAATATCCTGCTTTCCCCAGCAACTCTGAGGTGACGCTGAAATACTCAAGCAGCAAATACAAAGTTAACCTTATCTCACAAAATCTGTTATGCAGGTTCTTCAGGGCAGAACTAAAAAAAATAAAAAAATAAAATCAGATTCTAGAGTGGTTTGTAAACTTTTAAGCTATATTGATTTAAATGTAAGGCAAAGTCAGCATCAGCACAAGGAAGAGTAAAAAAGCACAGCATGTTTGTGATACCCACAGACCTTTTACTCAGTGAGATGTTTGGCAGCGTCAGTGTGAGAGTACAGAGCAGTGAACCGTACAAGTTCATTTCAGCAGGGTTTCATGATGCTCTTCACTGCCGCAGTTAGTTATTTAAGGCTTTACAGTCAAAGAGCCCCACACTTCCCCTACCCTTATCTTACAGAAAGAAAACAAAATACAAAGACCAAGACCAAGAAAATAACAAATATTTGTAAATTACTACAAAATAAAATCAGTATACTTCATTATCAAAATACCTGAGCACAACACAATCTTTCAAACCATCAGCATTCAAGAGACAATCTTAGAAAACAGTGCAATATTAGCAACTGTTCACATAAGCAGCTGGTTTACCATATCACATTTACTCTGCAGTGCATTCTGGGAAAATAACTTAATTCAATTATTCTTTAAATAACAACAAATAGCATAATATTAACCATTTAAAGAGAATGTTTCAAAAAACCAACAAAATCACCATACAAAAAAAGAAAGAAAAAAAAGTGGAAATCAATATACTGCGCGAAAGGGAGTTCAGGCGAGGATAAGCGAAAAGCTGCGACATCACTGTGTCTCAAACCAGGTGCAAAACCCTTGTTCAGCCAGTAATCTGTTCAGCAGAACCACCTGCAGACACACAGAGCACACAAACACACAAGTTAAAGCTGAAATGTAAGGATCTAGTAAAGAAACATTAGCCATACACACCTCATCTCCCATCTGTTTCCACATATGCACCAGAGGAAGGCCGTCCTGACTGCCTGTCACCTGACCATAGACAACAACATCTGTCACGTTCAGAATTCTTCCACACAAAAAAAAGTTCCTCTGAACCCTTTTTCATCGCCTAGTGCAGTTTCTCAAACTGTCAAATGCGACTTGATGAAAAGAAATTCAATTTGAAATATTTTATTTGTTAACCTCTATGTCATGTGACCATCAATTGACCATGAAGATGCGAATATGTTGTTAAATTACTAAAATACTAAATTTCAGGGGGTATTTCAAGTAAATATTTATCTCAAACGGGTTCAAGCTGACAAAGAAGTTTGAGAATCTGCTGCCAAGTGAAATTATACAATACAGTGGAAATAATCTATATACAGAATATACAGGAATAACTGACAGAAAAAAATGTGTTTGTTTGTTTGTTTGTTTGTTAAAACCTTGATGATTAAGGCCATATTTGCAGTTAAATCCTCCAGTGCTGCTCTGGCCTCCAGGGAAAACTCATCCTCTCCTATCAAAGCAAATAAATAGATTTTCATTTTTATCATAATTCAGTATTTATGATCTGATTCATTTAACAGTTTACAAAATGTACATACGAATAATAATATACAGGTATAATACATATCCATGAGCAGCAGCACATCACAGAAAGTAACAGGCTTATGTTTTACCTGGCAAAGGCATGATATTGTCTAACAGAACCTCTGCTGCCTGGAACGGTAATGTCACAAAGTCTGACCTGTGAAAGCAAAATCTTCAAATATCAGATTCAGATCAACAATCACAGACAAAGGATCAAACCAAACTTGAGCCACCTGACCTGATCTGCCTGAGGGTGGCGCTGTTCACGGTGTCATAACCTCCATTATCTACATATCTGATATGAGCCATGCCAGACTCAATGCAGTACTGGATGACCTGGGCTCTCTGCCAGCCACTTCCTGTTACTGGAGCGGCACAGACCACCCCCACTAACAGAGAAAGACAGAAAATAGACCGACTTCCTCGACTAGATGACAACAAGCAATTCTAATTATTTTGGGAGATGATTGGCCTTCATAACCCCTAATTATAATTCATCTTGCCACAGTTTGAGCAAAAATTCATTACATACAGCACATTTACTATCAGCGATGCCGTCTGTGTGTGTGTGTGTGTGTGTGTGTGTGTGTGTGTGTGTGTGTGTGTGTGTGTGTGTGTGTGTGTGTGTGTGTGTGTGTTACGTGCAGGTTTGGCTATACATGTAATGTCCAAATGTCCTCGTATATAAATGTCCTTATATAGTGAGATATGACCACCATCTAGTGAGGACATTTTACTGGTCCTCACTAGTCAAAAAGTTGGGCAAAACATGTTTTTATTTAAATCTAGTGTTTTGCACATGTTTCTGTGAGGGTTGTGTTTAAGGGTAAGGGTTAGGTTAGGCGATAGAAAATATCATTAACCTGATATAAAATCAATGGAAGTCTATACACTGCCCTCACTGATATAGTGAAACACACGTGTGTGTGTGTGTGTGTGTGTATACATACTGTACATACACCATTGTTATGTCTTATGTTTTTTCTCTAAAGCAAATTTTTAAAAGCTACATAAATACCCTAATGGAACTAAGGCCTAATCCTGGCTTAATCTGAGCCCTGTCTGTGAAACCGGGCCTTACCCTCAACATGGAGATCTGTGTGTTTAAGTAGGAGTATATATACCTTCGACAGGGGTGGGCAGGCTGGGACATCCCGGCTGAGAGTAGCAGAGCTGCATGTGCTGAATGAGGGTGGGAAGAGCCTGATAAGAT
Organism: Phoxinus phoxinus; assembly: GCF_949152265.1. Classification (NCBI taxonomy): domain Eukaryota; kingdom Metazoa; phylum Chordata; class Actinopteri; order Cypriniformes; family Leuciscidae; genus Phoxinus; species Phoxinus phoxinus. The sequence goes on from NC_136898.1 coordinate 7,783,322, forward strand.
GGATGCTTGTTCTGCTGAACGAACAGGTGAAGACCCGCCTCCATCTGCGACACGATCACCTCCACAAACACATCCTGAGGCAGCAGCAGCTACAGAGACAACAGAACACACACAAGGCATACATTAAGATTTACCCCTTTAAAACACATAGTTGAAATATAGTCAGGATATTGTTGCTGGCATCAAACTTGATGTGATGTGTCTTAAGGCACATATTTTCCACTTAAATTTCAATCTGTTCTGCACACAGAATTTGGAATATACAAAACTGAGCCTTACACAAAACTTGAAATATAGCAAATTAATCATAAGAACTTTTTATGATGCTCAAGATTTTAAGAGTCCTCACCCAGGATGTGATAGGCAGGCAGGGCAGAGGGATACAATTACTCAGATCCAGATCTTTAAACTTCTTCCTGATGAGTGAGAGAGCATCATCCACCTGCTGCTGTGAGCCTGGACGAACACAAGCACATGAATTCAGCGCTAGGCTTTAGCATTGATTAGGTAGCCATCATCATGGGAAAACTCACCATGGATGTGGCAGATCTGAATCTCCTGAGTGAACGGCAGGGTGGAGACGTAGATCTTTGCTCCAGAGCTCTGCTTGAGGAAGTTCACGAATTTCCCCTGCTTCCCGATCAATCGACCAACCAGGTGCTGCAATGACAGTTTCAAATCCAGGACAATTCTTCCTCATACAGAAAACAAGTCTTCCTGTCACTCTCCTTATATCAGTAATACAATCCTCAATGGACAAACACACACAGTATAAAGGCCTTCATATGTCCTGTAACTTGAGTCTAGTACTTCAAGATCACGTATCTTTTCTCTGCTGTGGCGCATCTCCGAACACGTTCATACACAAATGTAAAAAATGGGCTAATGTTCCATCAGTATCAGTATGTGTGTGTGTCTGTGTGTGGGGCTCACCGCTGGCACCTCTATGTCCCAAAGAACGATGGGCTGGGCCGGAGGTGGAGCCAAGCTGCTCACCTGAGAATCGGCACTAGTGCAGCTTAAACCTATATCACCAGAACCTGGAGACAAGATCCATACGAATGTAACACACTGAGATATTTTTACTGCTTTGTGATTGAAGCATCTGTCTGACTTAAATATATGTATCTTTTTTTCAGATAGCTGTAACAAGCAAATAAATATATCAAAAAGTTGGTCAAAAGTTCGGAATCAATAAGATTTTTAAAAGTAAGTAGCCTATCTTATGTTTACAAAGGCTGCATTCATTTGATAAAAAAAAGACAGTAAAAACAGTACTATTGTGAAACATTGTTTCAGTATATATTAAAAAATAATTTATTCCTGTGATGGCAAAGCTGATTTTTATTTTGCATCATTATTCTAGTCTTCAGTGTCACATGATCCTTCAGAAATCATGCTGATTTGCTGCTCAAGAGATATTTATTACTATATTGAAAACTGTTTTTGCTGCCTAAGTTCATTCATTTCACAATGATCAAACAGGTGCAGAATTTCATGAGTTTGAAAGTAAATGTCTCACGTACCTCTCCAGGCCTCCTCTTCTTCCTCTGCCACTCCGTGGATGCTGGGAATCATTTTGTCCTCAATGCTGACTATGTCCGCTTCTGTGGGGGTCATGGAAAAGCCTCTGCCCTCCTCAGACAGATCTGCACCAGATGCATCCTCTGAGAAGCAAGAACCACATCCAGAATCATCTCCAACAGAAGCTCCTAAATGGCTGAGTAGTTTCTCCCTGAATGAGACGGCGTCCTGAAGAGATACGTCACCGCTGATGCTTTCCTGCTGAAATGGTTTTTGAGCAGCAGACTGAAATTCAGCCTCCAGAGGTCTTGAAACACCCGCAAGCTCATGTGGATCAATGGGTTCCTGGTTTTTCCAGTCCTCTGCCACTGCTTCTATCTCTTGGACCAGAACAGAACTGATCTTTTCCAAGTTCTCTGGGTTCAAGCCTCTATCAGTGGAGAAATCAGACAGGATGCTGCTATCATGACTGTCAAAGTGGACAGAACCTGGCTGTTTCCCCGCTGAAGAGTGAGAGTCGTTGGAAAGGCAGTTTGAAGAGAGACAAATCAGATCAGACTCAAGCCCAGAGTCATCTTCAATAACTTCTCTGCAGTCTGGATGACCTTCACCAGCAATGTTGTCCTTTTCTTGCCCAGTTTGGAGAGTTTCAGGGAAACGAACAGATACTTCTCCTTCTGGCTCGGGTCGAACTCCCTTGGTGAGGCCTGTTAGGGGAGAGGTGTTGCACATGTCCAGAACTGGTGAAGAATCTGTGAATTTGCTGATTTCAGAGGATCCTGAGATGCTGTGGTCCATTTTCAGGTCACTGTAAGAGAAGAAAAATAAACATTCCAGTCCAGTGTCTGTCTTCACTCTGGAAAAAGCAAATCTGTCCATTCTCTGAAGGTGACAGGTCAAAATACATTTCAGGATAACTTGGCATAAACCAAGATTTTCCATTCTTCAACAATGGAAATATTAGTCACACTGCTAAAAGGATGATTTAGACCAGAGGTTTTGAACTATTTTGCTGTAAAAGACCCACAAATATAACCCCTTCCCACAATAAAAAGGCAGCTATATGAACAAAATGAAGAATCATTTTGTGAATATAATATGAAGAATTTTTTTATTTTATTAAGTTGACAGCATATTTGAGATTATCATTTTCTATGCTAAACATGTAGCTGTTTTGGAATAATGTGAATGCTAAAATAAACTGAAATTGGACAAATACATTGAAATAATCATAATTAATATCAGTCTTCAGAAAGCAAAATGAAATTATTATTATTAAATTTGGGAAAGGTATTAAAAAATGTTTTGTTAAATATGTTTCATTAATATCTTAGGGGAACATTCCCTAAAAATATATTTTGTAAATAATAATAATAATAATCTCAACATTTGCAGACATTGCACCACTTGTTGTGACCTCTTGAGGGTCCCTGGAGTTTGATTTAAAGCTCAAATAACACATATTTGTAGAGAATAATTAATATTAGAAGATATTATCACTTAAAACTGTGGCTAATCAAGTATACAACTTTCAAAAAAACAGGACTCAAGTCATGAATGCTCTGCTACTGACCTTTCACCCAAAATACTGGAGTCAGCAGGGGAGGAGTGAACAGATTTGCTTCTGTCCGAAAAACACACCTCCTCTTCAGTCCAGAGAGGAGCTGTCGTCCTCCTCCTCCTCCTCCTAAAGCTATACCAGCACCAGCCTAGCAGAGTCAGCACAGAGACGGAGGCCAGCGGCCTAAACGACAGCAGCATCCTCTTTCCACTGATCCCACTGAGTGAGAGAGAGAGGTCAGCTACATCTAATAACCATCCCTAGTCTTGGGTGGCACTAGTCTGTAAGGAGAGACGTCTGAGCTCAGAGGGGGAGTGAGTCTTGATACCAACACTTCTCCAATAGAAGACTGAACCAGAGCAATCTCATTATCAGCTCGAATATCCCAGCAACACTAACACATGCGGCCCTCTTAAATACAGCTGTCAGTCACCATGACATTCACCACACATCTTATTTTCTGTTTGTATATAAATATCAATATATAACATTACAATGCGTTTGCAGTGTAAAGGTGCCAAAAAAGAAAACCATCAACAGCAATCACAACCCAAATAGCAAAAAAAAATAAAAAATGCAAGAAAGACCAATTACAATTTTTTTAAGATTTCATTTTGAAAGTGAACATGTTAATAAGAGATATTATTTTAACCTTATATTATATATAAGGAGATATTACAAACTTTTTATGCTCTATCTGTGACATCAGCCATAGAAGCAAAAACAAATAGCTTATGTGTTGAAAAAATATGAATGTGTTGACAATTCCTCACATATTGTTTTCATGTTTTATGGGGACTTTCCACAGACATAATGATTTTTATCCTATACAAACTGTATATTCCAACCCTACCCCTAAACCTACCCATCACAGAAAACTTTCTTTTTTTTCGTACATTAAAAACAAAACAAAAAAACATGTATATATATATATATATATATATATATATATATATATAAAAATAAACATAAATAGTATGATTTATTAGCTGTTTTCCTCATGGGGACAAAAAATGTCTCCACAAGGACAAGGATTTCAGATATTGCCCTCTGCTTGGACATTTTCTTCCCCGTAATGTAGGGTTTACAAGGCCACACACACACACACACACACACACACACACACACACACACACACACACACACAGCTATCAAATTCAGAGCGAACATGAATTAAGAAAACTTTTAGGTAAACGCAGTTACATTGGCGTTTCAATCAAGCTGGAATTTCAACTTTAGGGGATCTAAATCGGTTTTGTGTTGTTGTCTTTTGTTTTAGCATGAGCATGTTAAAAACCAATTGATGCTTTTAAATCACAAGCGAATAAAATCAAGAAGAAGCGAATAAACTCGAGAAGAACCTTCATTCCACATATTACACATTATATAATAAAAGAAGCCGGTGTTTGATGTATTTCTCCTCACCGTGAAGCTCAGCAGCGCTGGTGTATGTATGTGTATGACGTCACGGGAGCGCACGTGTGTTCCTGACAGATTAATGAATGAATTTATCCAACAAACATTTTTTTTTACTAAAAACTACGCATTTCATTAACATAACATAACATTCACAATAGTTAGTGCATAATTATAAAAACAAAACAAAAACATTTACACTACAATTAAAACGCTGAACAGTTTTAATTGGCCAAGTGATTGAGAAAGTGCGGCCTTTTGTGTAAAGCGTAATTTTAAGAAACCAAAATTATTATGACGATTTAACTGACGTTATGATTACAAATGCCTTGTCTGAATGTATATTTATTTCTTTATTTATTATTATTTAGAATCTGTAAAGTTAAAAAAAAAATCGAAAAGCCCATAGATCTGTATCTCTGCAAAATTAATTTAATATGATGCCCTTTATTTTTAAGTTCCTTTTTTTTTTGTTTATTTTATTTAAACTCTTGTTGTTTCAAATTATTGTTGTTCTTACCAAATGTGAAAATGAGTTAAATGTCAAGAACTTGATATTGAATTCTGTAATGTTTTGAAAATGCAATAAAAAAAAAGAGAAAGATCTGAAAGTATTTTTATCCGCGGGGATAATCGAATTGACGTCATTGCGTGAGGACGTAAGAGAACTGTTGAACCGTTTTTTTATCGCGGAAAAGAACCGGATTTCCCATCACTACTTGTCATGCGATCTCGTGAGATTGATAAGGCTGTATCGTTAACATGATTTTATATGTAAACAGAAGGAAAAGTTTACGCCATGTACTGTAAATGTATCCATATGAATGTGTATAAGCGGTCACACTGAGGTGCCTTTTGTCTGCACACAGATTATTTATCTTCTTTACTAAATATAAAAAATACCCTGGCCATTTATTTTTTAACATTTCTAGAAATTACAAGTATGCAAATTATTTTAGTATATATATATATTTTTTTTTCCCCACACATTTTAATGTGAATATAAATAATGTATAGCTCCACATACTACACATTCACTTTAACAATTCAGGAATCGTCAGTATAGTCTTCAGATGTGATCTGGATATAAGCAGGGAGCTTTTTATCAAGCCATAAAACATACACAATGATGGACAGAAATGGACTTTATTAGTGTTACATCTGTGAATATGAAATCAGATGATAACAATAATGTATTATAAAGAGGGTCCAGGACACAAAGATTTCTATCTTCAGTGCAACCCTCAATATTTCCTCCATGTTAATTGACATAATGCAGTGAACATGATTGATAGACAACAATTCATATTTTATGTTGTACATATTCAGTAATTAACTGCTTTACAAAAAGCAAAATAATACAATGTCATAGTCACTTGTATTTACAGTGTAGTAAATATACTTTTTCTATTTTTACACAAAAAAATATTTACAGAGGTGAGGCTCTCAGCATAAAAAAAGGAAACTAAAGGAGAACAATTATGTAAAATGTTGCATAACCTCAAGTGCCAAAAAAAACGTAGTGTTTGAAACATCTGTCTGCCATTACTAAACCCATTCGTCACTTGACCTTTCTGACATTAAGACGTACCAATGTGAAAGCAATTTAAGATTAGAAGAACAGAAAAATAAAACTGTCCCCAATACACACATTTCAACATGTCCAAGAGTCAAAATGGCACCATTGTATATGGGGTAGGGATAAAAGTTAGATTTCAAGCTTGGATCTAAATCAAAATAAAACATCAGCACACATGGCACAACATTTACACGATCAGTAAAGAAAATCTGTTGCACTGGACGGTACAGTCTTGCGGAACCCAGAATGTTAACAGTTCACCGACCAAAAGAGAGAAAACGTTAAGAAATAAGGAGAAAGTAAACTTTGAAAAGAGATTGAGAATTGTCCCTAAAACAGCATTTTCTAAAATCTCTCTGTTTAAGTTGCCATAACATAGTGTAACCCAATTAGATCTTGGTTATCCCTCTCGGTTCTTTTTATCTGAATGCTTTTTCAGATGATTGTTATTTTTCCTGTAAAACTGTAATTAGATTTGATCAAACCTTCCCCATTCATCCAAAACTGACAGATTATCACCACCACAAGAGTTGTCGTTGATTGAGTGGGAATACGATTTCAGATAGATCAGGCCAATCAGAATTCAGAAATTCACACAAATTAATTTGGCAACGTAAGTGGGGTTTTGGAAAGGCAGTCCACACTGAGAGATCACAGTTTGGATGGATCGGCAACTTAGGCCCAATCCCAATTCTACCCCTTTCCCCTTCGTCTACCCCTAACCCTTCGCCTTCCCCTTCCCCTTGACCCTTGAAACAGAGTGGCAAGGCGTAGGGGTGAAAATATTCCCCTAAGAAATGGGACACCACTACTACACCGTTACACGTCATTATACGTCGTCGCCTACGTCACAGGAGATGCGCCGATGTTTATCACAAACTTCCAAGATGCACAGGACTTGTTTTCTGTGGTGTTGTATTAACACGTTGGAGGTACAGACCTATGTTTGTCCTATTTTGACCTATTTATTTATTTACTGTGTGAAACTGTGTGAAATATCACATTGTGTGGCGTTCATGTGCGTTCAGCTCATAAATACGATCTTTACGAGATGACTTGAACGTACTAATAGCTTGTGTGCTTTGTTCGGGGGAGAAGAGATTTTTTTTACAAACGTTTCTTTGAAGGAACTGACCGTAAATATGAACACAAGATTGAATGTAACATAAAGCAAATCATTATTTGTCGTTAAAATACTTATTAAAGTCAACAATTCTTACATTTATGGTCTAATTTTTTGCTTGGGCAGCCATTTTGCGTCTGTAGCCGGTGTATGCAGTGACACTTCTCATACCCCTTCGTTTGAAGTGTGGTCCCGAAAAATCTTCGTTTGAAGGGCTATCTGGCCCTTCCCCCTAGCCCTTCCCCTCCAACCAAAAGAGAATCGAGACAGCCCTACCCCTCCACGTGCACGAGCAAAACAGAGGGGAAGGGGTAAGTGAAGGGGTAAGGGGTAGAATTGGGATTGGCCCTTAAAGTTTCTCCTCTATGTATGTTTTTCTTGTACTATAAAGTCCAAAAGGGTACAAAGGGTAAATTCTTGAAATACTACATGAACGATTGTACATTTTTGTTTTAGGGGAGAGCTCGCAAATGTTTCAGCATTAGTGCTGACTCTCCAGGAAGAAAAAGCATTCCTGCCCTAAAAGAAACGACCACAAAAAAGTAAACAGTAAGTAAATAAGATCAAATACAACTGAACAAAGGAATGGCACTTATTTAATACTTTCATCTATTACATTTAAGAAGGAAATTAGTGCTTTTAAACATAATATACTTCAGGCCACCTTCAGGCAATGTCTGTGATTCAATCAAAAAAAGAAAAAAAAGAAGTTAATGTTCTATTACACACAAACAAAGCAAACTTCCTCCCACCATGTGTCAAACAGTGACTGGTTTAAACAGAGGCGTTCAGTTGATTTTGATCCTGGCAAACACGGCTGAACAGTTTTAGAAGAACCTAAAAATGACCGTAAACGCTGGGTTTAACAGGAGTGAAGAGAAACCGCATAAAATGCAGCGTAATGTGTGTCAGAGGTCCAGCAGGGGCTAAACCCTGCTGTGCTGCAGTTCTCATACAATCTTTTTGATGCTAGGTCTTTTAAAACTGCCGGTGCTGCGTTGTTTCTGGACCTGGCTGGCCGAGCCGTGGCGTGTGCGTCCGCTGGATGCCAGACCCGTGGTAGGGGACAGGTCCACCTTCTCTTTATCAATTCCTGCTCGAAACAAAAACATACATGCATGATTAAACAAAGCTACAAACACATGACAATATATAGCCTATATTTGAACAGTCATTCAAAGGCTTCTTTTCCTGAGGTCATATTAATGAAGTGTAAAAGTTAAATTGACCATACAGACCAACCAGATATACCATTCGATTTATCATGCTCAGATGATACAAAAAGCACACTAAAGGTGACAAAGCTGTTGCTACACACATTGGGAGTGTGTACTATCTAATATGGGACAGACATTACATTTAGAGCATACATACACCACATGTGCATCACAAACTAGAACAAAAGATTGGCATGACCATACTAACCCACCAAAAAACAGAAGTGTGTCAGCCCGACAGGAAACAACTTAAAACAATTGAACACTTTGAACCATAACTGTAAACGTATAAAAGGAAGACAAGATGTCATAAATGAGTTTCATAATTAAAACATTGCTTTTAAATGTTTGTCTCTGTAGGTTCATCTCTTCCAAACCAACCACAACTGACACTGGGAAGGTCAGTTTATCAAAAGTCAAAACAATAGTGTGTTTCCAGTGTAGGTGTAACGTATTACATTGCACCTGGTTACAACACTGTATAGGGTTAATGTGCAAAGTACGAGTTTAAATATAAACTACAAAGTATTGAGCAGAGTGCAGTTAAAATGACGCAGGAAGTGTCATGCAGACTTCACACTGCTCGAACAGCTTTTTTTCTATAGACGGCATGCAGTCAAAGTGGAAGTGACATCATCATGCTTTTATCTGCGTTAAAAATCTGTGAACAACAGTTGCTGACAATCTCGCAGTTGTGACAACGAGACTGACAGCAGGACAGTATGAGTGAGAGACACCTTCAAATAAATAGTCTCAAGTACTTCAGTACATACCTGGTGCATGCTGGGAGGTGGCCAGTGAGGTCATTGAATTCGAGAGGTTGAGGTTGGCAGTGATGCTGAGCTGGCTCTGGGCAGGTGGAGGGTATGGAGAGGTGGGTGTTCGCAGACCCTCCTCGCTCGTTTCCTCATCGATGCCGGGCAAATAGGTGTCAATCAATCCATCCAGAAACTTGACAATCAGCTCCGCATAATCTGGGAACTGAGTTTGCTGAGGAAAACAGAGAGCAACTCAAGTTTATATATATATATATATGCATAATAACAGATTATGGTCAATGTTTTTCTCTTGCATTTTGAGAACAAATTCAGTGTCACTCACCTTAGAGAAAGGACCAGCAAACCTCCAGAGTCCATTAAACCCAAAAGCTGTGGAGGTAAGTAAAAATTATATAGAATCTGAGAACTCACTCACTACATTCTGAGTACCCATTCACTCATTGATTACAGAATGATTTTAATAGATCAGAGTCCCTCGTCTGCCCATCAGACTCTGACATGTACAGTTCAGACTCTCACATTCTCTCATCAGACTCTAGCATTCACCGATCAAGCTTTTACATCCACTCACTCATCAGACTCTTGCATTCACAGTTCAGACTCTCACATCCACTGATCCTGCATTGGTTTGGACGTGTGCATATATAGAGAGAGAGATGTGAGCTGCTTTACTTTGCAGGTAGGATGTTTGGTATTGAGGTGGCGACTCTTCATGATAAACTACACTCTGCACAATTCCATGGACTGGGTTCAGAAGATTTGGGTCCTGACACAGTGACAACAAAGTATTAATCTTTGAATCCAGGAGGTTGTGACTGAAATAAAAAGCAAAACACAACAATGAGAGTCTCATTTAATCATTCAATGTCATGTGTACTGAAGAGCAGGTACATTTGGACTTACACAACAGGAAAGACCTTTGGGAAGACAACACTGGCCTCAGCTAGAAACTCATACAGGACCCTCTGCTCAAATTCATCTGATGTGTTTTTCACCTGAGTGGCCTGAAAAATCATTTAAGAATACAGATGAGTCAAAATTCAGAGGATGAATGGATGTTTGGGTGGATGTTTGGGTGGGGGTGGGGGTGGGGGGGCAGGAAGTGGCACGCAACAACTTCAGGAGGAACAGAAAATGACTAAATTAAAATTATACATTCTAAATGCAAATTGATCTGTCAATGAGGAACTGAAAAATATCTTTCTTATTTATTCCAAGAAAGAAAGATTACCAGCACAGTCAAAAGCAGCGCCTGGATTTTTGGATCTGTGAGAACTTCCTCATTAAGCAGGACATTGGACTCAGACACAGAGACCTTCCGCAGGTGGTGATGGGAGATTCTTGGCGTTTCTTTCAACAGGAAACAAAAAGTTATAAATGGATCCAAACATTGAGAATCATTTCATGTCTTTGTGACCCTCACCAATTTCATATTCATTTTCAGCCACTCTCCTCATCTTGGGCGGCGTTGTGATGCCCGACTCCATTTCAGGCCTCTTCGGTGCTTTGCTGTCTGATATAAGGTGGTCAAAGCTTTTTCTGGTGCCTAAGGGAAACATTTTAAGAACATTAAAACCATAAATACTAATCTAAAAGTTAAAAGCATTAAGGTTTATATATATTTATTTATATATATACACACACACACAACACTGTTTTCATAATAAATTACCCAGAAGCTTCTTGGAGTTAACCTGGGAGGGTTGCCCCATGTCCAGGCTCATGGATTTGCGTGTTCGTGGGCTGACCTGCCCCACTATGGGGTACTGGGCCATCAAGTACCGCTCTGAGACCTTTGGGGATGTCCACAGCTGGCTTTCCCGCAGCAATCTGGGTGATAAAGTTCATGATTTATGAACTGGGATGCAAAAAGTTAGCATTTAACAAAAAGTGATGGTGTGAAGTCACCCTGATCTTCTGTCTAGGTGGTACCTGCAGGTGGGGTCCTCATGGTGTCCAGAGTACGAATCCATGGAAACATTCTCCATGGTAACATCAGAGAGTAGCAACTTCCTGTGTTTCAGGCTGCAGCGGCTACGCACTTCTTCTGACACTGGGAGGAGAGCTATACAAGTGCGCATACACAAAATGTACTCACTATACTGAATCCTAAACAACCAACGTGAAGACATACCCCAGAGAAGACCGTAGGAAAGGGGAGATAGCGGTGGTTTCCTTACCTGCCAGATATGCCACGCTTTGTGTGTTCACCTCAAACTTATCACAGTTCAGGTGCTTTCCTACTAAGGCCAACAGCATGTGCAGGATACGGATGGTCCGTGCCACGGTGGTGGGGGAGGGGTGCCGGAACCCTGCAAAAACAGAACAGAAATGTGATAGTTTCCCAACCAAAACACAAAATGTTTGAATATTTTTTGCATAAAACCCATTTATTTACCTTTCAACAGGTGCCCAACCAAAGCAAAATTAAAGTTGGAGTTGAAGTTGAGACCAACAAAATGGTCCATCTGTTTGCAGTGCCATTCCAAAGGCTGACGAATCTCCATAAACACCTCCTCGGGACTCTGAGAGATAGACAGGACAAATCCTTTTTGCTTTCAATAGTTCATTTAAAGTTAAAATCTATTTAATTTTTTGCTTGTTTTAATCACAAATCAGCTAAATACTGTATGAGATTGTTTTTAGATGTATGCTACAATGTAAACTACAAAATGTCAACTTTCCACCAATCTTTATTTTCAAGTACCCAAAAGCAAACGTTAGAGCTACCCTATTTGCTAGTGTATGATTCATTTATTCTGCCATCGAAGGTGGCTAATAATAGGTGGTTTCCGATATACTGTCAGCCTACGCGTGTTTGTATATGTGCTGCAATTCGACATGCGAGAGTGTTATATTAAAACCTTGTCGTTGAAGACTCGCAGACTATCGAGTGTGTGTAGGTTCTGTTCCAGCAGAGCGGTTCCGGCAGAGTACAGATTCACCTCATCCAACTGCAGCACAGCCACAGCCACCCAGAAGAGTGCTCTGTGCATCGGTGAGTCCTGGACGACACCCACACAGTTAAACAAGTCATACACACTCTCTCTCTCTCACTCACACACACATTTGAGAAGAATGCTGTCATTTAACACCTTGTTGAGTAGAGGCTGTAGTTTAGTGAGGGCAATGACAGTAGCTTCGATCAGCACCTGGCTATTACAGTTATCAGGACTCTTCAGGCAGCTCTCCAAACCCTGAGGAAAAACAACAACAGTTCTTCTTAAATGACTGAAAACATCAGTGCAAAGCTAGATGGCAACATTATCAACTGAGATGATTAGCACAGGAACATCTAATACTTTCCAGAGCAGAGCAAAAACAGTACACAATGCAGCTTATGGATTGAAACTTGACTCCTTTTCATGGCTAGCCCATGTTTGTGCTTTAAAGTAAGACACAGTTTAGACAGGTTCTGACCCGGTCGATGCTGAGGAGAGGGCTGGCCTTGCTCAGGATCCGTATGATTTGTTTCATTTGGGTGTGTGTGACCCGTTTACTGATGCAGCCAAATACCACAAGAGCCCGCGGCTGCAAGGATGGATTATATTGAAAAGCAAACCTGCACATTAAACACACACACACACACACGTGCATCATGAATCTGCCTTGAACGCTTAACAGTGAACTTCAACTTTAGTTTATTATTAAATTATTTCATAATTCAGCTGTAAAGAGCACAGTTTGCATACTTCTGTGCCAGATCGGTCCACTGGTCCAGCCATTTACATGCTGGAATGTCCCTCATACATGCCTAAAACACAAAGGGAAAAACCCAGTTAAACACTTTTAACCAGTACGTGATGCTTTATAGCAAACATGGAAATAAATAGAGAAATGAAACAGGCTGATGCATAACATTTGATCTTACAGGGTCTTACAGTGAACATGTAACTTCTAACAGACCTGCTAGCACTTTGTTGAAAGAACATTGCAACAAGTGTCCACGCTAAATACAAAATGCTGTGCAAAGCAACAAAAATATGATATTAAATAAAAAGCTACATTGAGAAGGATTCTGTACCAATGAGGTTTCTTTTTAGCTGGTAAATGTACAGCTATATGAAGTTTGAAAGTCTTTCCATCTCGGGTTACGAGGTGTAACGTACCTCCATGATCTCCAGCAATGCCTCGGTAACCGTCTCCAGGGATGACAGAGCAAAGGTCTCTCTCTCATAGGAGCCTGGAGAGAATGAACGATCCCTGTAGCTGGAACGAAAGGCAATGACCGCAGCCGATTTGACCTTGCTGATGCCGAACAGCAGGTAGAACTTTGGCAGGGAGAACTCTGTCAGACTTAGACGCAACACCTGCTTGGTCTCCTCTGCGCAGCAGAAAACCAAGACACTTCAGTAATCAATAACTCACTGATGCATGAAGACATCTCTCTAGGACATAGACATCCTCTTACCGCTGAAGCACAGCTGGGAGCATGTGCAGAGGGAGTGGATGATGTTGATAACCAGGCCATGCGTGGATGCCCGCAGCGACAGAGGCCCCGTGGCCACCAGCAGGGTCACGACATGGAAGAGGTAGGGCAGGTGGGCGGCTACATCCAGAGAGTTGTTGAAGGACAGCATGAGCATGTACCTGGCCAGGATGGCGATGTCATCCCACATCAGGTGCTGCTCCAACGTTGGAGTGGGTGATAGACACGTCTTATCGATGATTTTACACATCCGAATAATCACCTGTGAATAAGTGCGAAAATATAACCCTCATAAAGCCCATGTTAAATTTAGATGAGAGAACTGTTGTTACCGTAAACTAAAACTCTTAAAAATAGGTTTCAGTAAATTAACAAAAAGGTCAAAAAAAAATTTGACACTGAAAAACTGAAATGAAGTAAAATAGAAACATGATACAACTGATAAAAATGACAAAAGCATATACAATGACTAAAACTTACACTAAAATTGAAATAAAAATGGAAAATATAGATATTAAAGCCAATTCAAACGATTTATAAATACTCTAATAGAATATATAAATAATACTAAATGACAACGGACAGCTCAATCTATACAGGAGCACTGAAAAAAATAAATTAAGAAAAAAAACATACAGTATTTCCTGTTTCCTGTAAATTGTTCTGCTTGAGAATTAGGAAGTTGTTTAAAATAAATATTCTTGTGTATGCGTGGTTCACAGAACCCAGCTGAGCTCAATGAACCAACCTCAAGTCTATGACCTGATCACCATTAACTATCTATCATAACAAAGAGAGAGAAAGAGACAGGCAGACCTGGGGTGGTTAAAGAGAGCAAGAACAAGAACGGAAGAAACCAACCAAACCACATCTGTGAGTCACACTGTGCTCATAGAATTACAGCTCTAGTTACAGCATCACATTTAACATGTTTTGTGTTACAGTTTTACATGTTCAGAAACACGCTCAAAATATGGTCTTTGGCCTGTTCAAGTTCCTCCTGGTCTAAATGTAATGTTAAGAAACTTTACACTTCTTAGACGATTTGCACTTATAAAAGCTGAACTTTTTCAGCTACCATTTATAGTCACTCTGACAAAGTGCATGTGTGTGCATGAACATCACCTTGCTAGACACCAGTTTGACGTTGCCAGAGGCCAAAGCCACTGCGGTGTCTGCCATTACTTCAGCTTTGATGGATCCGAGACCTCCCGTCGCACTGGTTTTAATAAAACTGTCCAGAACTACATCAAGTAGATCTGTTATCTGTAGACACAGGAAGCGGCCATCAGCTCAACATTGATATGAGTAATGCTCTCTAAAGTTAAATTAATTGCAAACACAACAGTGCAAGTATGCTACATGAATATGACTGGGAAACCACAAATAGCAATGCGTTAATCTTTTTTTTTTTAAGTGTAATTACGTAGTTTTCACAATGTGGTTTCACAAACTCCCCAGCAAAACCCCAAATTAAGATGCCTTCAATTCTGTGTCACATGAATACATTTAAGATTAGTTCTGTTACCTGTCCCAAGCTCCCCCAGATCTTGGCCTGAATGGATGGATACATCTGCTTTTCATTGATCGTCATGGTAATGAGTTTATCCAGAATCGCAGAAACTCGTTGGCGCTTGCCATCGTCGCTGTGTTTGCAGAAGCGTACCAGGTTCAGCAGCCAGGGAGTCATGTACTCCAAACACAAGTGCTTTAATTCTATACCTGCATACATGGAGGAAAGTCATTGGTTACCAGAGGACTTCTTTACTTGAGCGTTCCTGGACCCTGTTGTGCTAAATAACTAAAAAAAAGCAAATACACAATTATGATGCCTTCAAGTAGAAGTTGAAAGTAGGAACTTCCTATTAGGACTTCAAGGCAAAACAGAATGCGAGTAATGATCCCAAACAGCAGGGGGATAACCAGGGTCCTTCTGAGAGTTTAATTAAGGGCTTAATGGGGCACTAACTGGACTTGCTGAAACCAGAGATACACTCCTCCAGGAACTCCAGGGTCAGGTGAGGCTCATTAGCTGCTAGAGTCTTGCTAATGGACACGATGAAAAGGGTGTTATTGGCAGGGATGCAAAGGCCAGAGGTTTCCAAAAGTTGGCCTTCAATCTTCAGGTTAAAGGTGCAAGTTAAGGCACACAGGAGGTTATAAGCGGCAGACCTTTTAACAAAACAGAGAGAAACATACATATTCAGGCATGAAATGCCAAGAATACACTGGTAAATATTTGACCACTGTTGATTTAAGTAGGATAATTCATCACCTTAAACTGGGGTCAGAGCTGCCGAGGTTGAGGAGGGCGATGTTGAGAAGAGTTCCCGGAACATCTTTGGGCCTGATCTTGGTGTGCTGGGGGATGGAGTCGGGCTGGGAGAGCTCCCAACGCGTACGGATGTGGATAATCGAGTGAACTATGCTCTCACACTCCTGGTGCATGAAGGTCAACGGCGTACCCTGGTTAGCGATGGTTAGCGTGAACTGATTTTCATCCACTAGGCAGATCTCTTCAATCTCCGAGGCATAGTAGATGTCGTTGAGGAAGACAGACTGACCCAAGACTCGTGTTCGTTCGGCTGAGGTCACCTGCACTGCCGTACTGCCCACCTGGAGCAAAGAGAGAATCACAAATATTGAGATAAAACATAAAAAGTGAAACTGAGTTTTAAGAAGTTTTCATGTTTTTTCACACACCTTAATGGAGACTTTGGTGTCTTTGTGGGCCAGTTTTAGGGCATTGTGAAAGACCTTCAGGTCTTCTTCCAGTGCAAGAGTAGCTGCCGGAAGCTTCTGTTCCTCTGGTTCCACATGCTCAGCCAGCCGTGCGGGTGAGTCGATGAACAGTAACTTCTTACTGCCCTTGAGGCCCGTCAGCAGTCTCTCATGGTATTTGGTGTATTCTCGTACCCATGTGTTACAGTTATAGATGTAGATGGCGGCCACGTTCTCGTAAGCAAACCCCGGAAAGACGACAAACCATTTGGAGAGGAAGTCGGTCTTGAAGCGATTGCTGGGGCCAGCATGCGTCAAGTCCACCACTAGCTCGTAGGGTTTAGCATAATAAGGTTTAAGGGTGAGAAGCACATGGTATATGAGCAAGTCCCCATTTATCTGGCCCGTCTTGAACCTGTGAGTAATGAAAACAGACAGTCAACAAAACAAAAACAAAGGCCTGCAAACCCACTGAACGGTGTTATTTTTAGATTAATAACTAGCAAAAGGAAGACAAACTTTGATGCTTGCTTGACTACGCCAGAGAGTGTTTTCAGTGGTCATATAAGCTTGCATTTTGAAGGTTATATAGAAGCCAAATAACAAAACCTCTAGACTAAAATGAACCATTTCATGATTTGGTTCATGATTTTAAAAAAGAAAAGCTGTGAAATGTCTTTACTAGGGGTGTATGATTATAGTCTACGATAATATCGTAATTTTTATTTTTAAAATGTGCAATTTGACATTAATCATAATCATAATTTGACAGTATGTCTCTCACCCGGCAAAAAAAAAAAAAAAACCTTTTCAGTTAAGGTTGGACTACTGCGTGTGCGTATTTAGAGTGCATGCTCTCACTGTGTGATTTACACTATTAAAATGCAGTAAAAATACCCCTGGATGAGTATTATATACTAGTTTTTTCCCCCAAATATCAGCATGGTTGCAAATGCAAATATTGATTTTATACAACAGTTTAATAAACAATTAAGTGACTAACATTTTAGACACAGTATTGCCTGTTTTGCTCTATTTCGCAGATGAAAATAGTTACAAACAAAGTCACAGCTGAACTGTTTTGAGTCTCTGAGCAACACAAAGAGGTGTTTTGTTACTGAATGAATCAGCCCATTTGAATAAATGATTCAATGACTCACTCACTAAAAAAATGCTTAGTTCCTGAAATTATCAGCTGTTTGTACAAATTGGTTGAATTAACGACTCAATGATTCGCTCATTAACAGTGACTTGCCGTCACATACTGGCGGTTTAGTTTCAATTAAAAAAAGTATCTTTTACATTTTAAAATAATTTAATATATCTATACATTTATGCATTTGTAACTGCAGGTTAACAGGATAGTTTCGTTTTGTTGAAAATGTTGTCATCATTCAGCCATTGACTTCCATTGTATTTGTATTTCCTACTATAGAAGTCAGTGGCTACCATCAACTGTTTGCTTACCAACATTCTTTAAAATATTGGGTAAGAAAAAATTAGGTAAAAATGCAGATAAAAGTTTAAAAATCTATTTAAAAT
Organism: Phoxinus phoxinus; assembly: GCF_949152265.1. NCBI lineage: Eukaryota > Metazoa > Chordata > Actinopteri > Cypriniformes > Leuciscidae > Phoxinus > Phoxinus phoxinus. Next base: position 7,801,213 of record NC_136898.1, read on the forward strand.
TATTGGACAATTTTGTTTTCTGTGTTGCCAAGGTACCAGCACAATGACACACTCACGAAAATATCATCTGATCAGCGTATATATATATATAGAGAGAGAGCGATATTATATCAGTCACGCACACCCCAAGTCTTTACACATTACTAGCCTTGAATAGACCTGACAAAAGCCACGCTAACCCTAGCCACACATTGGTTAATGTACATGTCTAATATAAGAGCCCAAGCAGAAGTGAAAGAACTGGCAGGAAACGTGTAGCTGGTTAATGAGCGTGTGTGTGCACCTGCAGGCTCAGCTTTAAAATGACCACTTCTCAAAAATAGTGCACACTTCTCTAGCGCTCAAATTTTGTGAACACATTGACAGAGTTATTCAAGCCGCTTCAGATAACAGCACCTCAGAGTAAACCAGTAACAGACCGAAAAGGTAAGAAACTAATGAAAATGTGTAGATTTAAGTGATAAATGGTATATAAATTAAGATCTATAAAATAATATATAATTCATTTCTTACATACTAAGTTTCATAGACTTGTTTCTGACTCTGTGGATGTCTCAAAGATAAATGAAAATGTGTAGATTTAAGATCAATAATATAAAATAGTAGCAAAAAGTGATGTCTAATGTCCAGAGGGAATATTTGTTCTTAATTGACCCTACAAGTTTGATTAAACCATCAAAATATAGGTAAATATATATATATATATAGATATATTTTTATATGAGGGAAGAACAAAACAATAAATATAAGGTTAAGGTATTTATCTGACAAAATGATCTGTCAAAAAAAAAGGCAAACTACAGCTAAAGATTTTATTTTACTACACATACATAGAAAATCAAAAAGCTTACAGGAAAAAGCAATCATTGAACATAATCAGTTATTAATATTTAATTGATTCTCTCTTGTATTTGCATATGTTTTTTGCATAATTTATTTGTATGACAGCCTGGCCAAAAATTATGTCCGCATAATTTGGTGTTTCATTGTGTTATTATCACTAATAAAACAACTGACTCCAAGCACATCGCAATATGCTTACGAAATATCTTACAGATGTTTAATAATATTTGGATAAAGGGTGAAGATGTAAATTTTTCTAAGCCATATATATATATATATATATATATATATATATATATATATATATATATATATATATATATACACACACACACACATACACACACACACAGTTCCGTATATAAGATGACCCTGACTATAAGACGACCCACCCTTTTTCAATGTGTTCCTTTTGGAAAAAGGCTTTTTGAAATGCTTTTATTTGAAAATAATTTTCATACTGCATATTTTCATATTTCAATTTTTGTATTGAAAGTACGGTAAATACTGGTAAAATGTACCAACGAACATGACATGGCAAACATGAGTCACATGGCTCTTAGATGGTCAGCTTTTCTTTGACTGTTTTGCGTTTTTAAGAACGTCTTTTTGCGCTCACGATCTTCTAACACTACTCTATTTTTAACACTAACACTACTAACACTACTTCTAACACTACTCTAGAAAAACACCACTATTTTTCTTGACTTACTCGTTTTACGGGCGTATTATTGACGTAAAAGTCAAGACCCTAAATATAAGACGAAGCAGTTTCTTCAGATGTTTTTCTAAGAACATTTTTATTGTTTTATACTCTGAACAATACAGATAATTAGTAAAAAAATAAAAGAAAAATGTTTTACATATAAAAGATTTATACACTTGTTTTTGATCATGTTCCGTGGTGTTAAAATACGAAGGAACACATTCATTTGATTTTGAAAATGAATTTCCCTGCAGCAACTGATTTTGCCAGAACAATTCAAATATATATAAATGATGTGAAATGGCTTATAGCTTTAAGAAATTAAACAGAAAATAAAATAACAAAATTTCTTCTTTCTCTTATATTTCACAGAACCATGACAAGTCCCAGTCCCAGAACCATTTGTTTTGTGTACTTTGCATTGCTCTTCGGAACGGCAAATGCTAACAACACAGATATCGATCAGATATCCAGCACAAACTCTTCAGTCACTCAAGAAACATCTGAGAATGGAACATCCGAGATCGGAACACAAACTAACTCGCCTACGACAAAAAGCAAAAATGACAACATATCAAAATCCACCAACACTTTTGTGAGCACAAAACCAGCATCTGTATACTGCACAACGGCCACTCCTAAAGGACAGTGTATCTTCTTCCTGCCAACTGGAGATATACTGCAGCTGATTGTGGTTGCTCTCATAGTGGGCTGCTTTTCATTGCTATTGACCACCCTGATATGCATCTGCCAAATTTGTCACCTGAGAGGAATCATTTCTAGTCTCCAGCATTGTCAAAACAACAACATTGACCTACGTGCCATAAGAGAAAAGAGTGAATCGCCAAACAGGGATGAAGGCCGAGAGGACGGACAGCCAACTGAGACCTGCCTCATGCTATCAGAGGTCATCACAGCACAAGAGGAGAGCAGAGAGGATGAGGAGAGAGTTCTGGAGAACAAGACTGAGGAGAACAAGGACACCGTGAAGGATCCGAATGGAGACATCACCCAGGAGAACAGTCATCATGAGCCTGAAGCAAAAGCACCAGAGAGCTCCGACACAGGGCTGTGATCACATTCAGACACTTAAACTGGTGTCACACAACTCCCCCTGCTGGCATTTAATGTCTGCACCTGCTTAAGCTTTAAAGGGATGGTTCACTTTAAAATTAAAATTCTGTCATCATTTACTCACCCTCAAGTTGTTTCAAACCTGTATTCATTTATTTCTTCTGCTGAACACAAAGAAAGATATTTTGAAGAATGTCAGTAACCAAACAGTAGTCTGTACCCATTGACTTCCATAGTATTTTTTTTTTCCTACTATGGAAGTCAATGGGTACAGACTACTGTTTGGTTACTGACATTCTTCAAAATATATTTCTTTGTGTTCAGCAGAAGAAATAAATGAATACAGGTTTGAAACAACTTGAGGGTGAGTAAATGATGACAGAATTTTAATTTTAAAGTGAACTATCCCTTTAACTGTTATCTTCTGCATGAGACTCAAGAAGGTGGTCTGAAATCTGAAAGTACGGTTCTAAGACTGGGGACATTAAATTTAACCCCTTATATTGGCATAGCCATTACATATTTAAAACAGTTATATACTATACTAAACCTAAACTAATATTGACAAACTATATATCATTTGAAGTGCTTACAGTCTCTAGTTTACATATTTGGTGACTGATTTTCAAAATAAATTACAGAGGAGCCATAATTTATCAATTTGCAACAAGAATATTTTCATACTCCAAAGGCGTGTTCAGACCTTTATTTTGAAATAGTGATGAACATAAAAAATCATGTAAGAATAATAGAAACCTCTGTTTGTTTTCATGCCAAGAGTTCAAAAGATTGCATCCATTCAATTCTTTTAGAAAAAAAGGTCTGAAAATGTGTTTAATATAAAGAAAAAATAATAGATTCACCATTTGTGATGTGGCAGCGAGCTATAATGCACATACGTGTTCTTTTTGTGTTTCTTAGAGGTTGAATTCATTTCAAAATCTGCTAAACCATCCTATACTTCTGAATAGGATGTCTACTTCATAAATTGTATGAAAATTGTAAAAATAATGGTTCAGATCACTCAAACAACATATGGAAATGGAGGCGCCCTTATATGGGCAGTAATGTCAACTAGTGGAAAAGTTTGGTACTGCGCCCAAACTAAATCTCACTGAAAGCTTATTTTTTGAGATATCAACCTAAAATTTGAAACACAACTTGTTCAGATTTTTGGCTTTGATTTTTTTGCATTTTTAAAATCATCGAGGTTTTTAAAATATATATTTTATATAAAATATGAATAATACATTTTCTAACATTGTACATTTTCATAAAATCAAACTTCTATAACTTTTTTTCTGTTTAACTTTCTTAATTTATTTCACTTCTACAAAAATCAAATGTCTTCTTTAAAACAAGACCAATCTTAAATCTATATTCCAAAGCATTCTTGAATTACAACCATTTAAGTTCAGAATGTGCATTTTCATGTCTATTAAAAAAAAAGAGGGTGTCGCTTGGTTAACATTTCATTTAATATTCAACAATAATATTGATCTGCCTGGATTGACACCATTATATGAGAACTGAACTGAGCTGGACGATGACATCACGGTTTTCTCCAGAGCGGCTATATATATATATATATATATATATATATATATATATATATAAATTAATCACTTTTTTACAACAAAAATGAAACCTCACTGAACTTACTTAAGATGGACTGTGACGCTATTTTCTTCTGGAAACAAACTTTGTTGCTTTATTTTCCTGTTATCTCTGTAAAGCTCCTTTGAAACAATCTGTATTGTAAAAAATGCTATATAAATAAATGTGACTTCACTGTTAATAGAAAATTCTATAAAAATGACTAAATGTCAGCACTGAAAATACAGCAAATAAGCCTTTGTAAACTCTCAACATTGTATGACCATGCATGTTTTAACACCCAAAAGCATTTACGTTGTCTGCATTTTAAATAATGTCTGTATTTTGTTTATTTAGCAAAAAAAAAAATCGTAATAGTCTAAACATCCTTAAATTAGATATGTATACTTGAGAAACAAAAATATGTGAAATCATATTATTCCTAATTAAAGCTATATTCTCTGAAATCAATCAGATTAATCTAGTTTTGCTTCGAGTAAACATCTTGTTTCAAGGATGTTGAGATATTTTTAGTGGATAAAAAAAATGTGACTGTACCTGTACTTGTTTTTGAATAAAACTGGTAATAAATAAATAATTAAAAAGTGTCTATTTCAAACCTGGGAACTGACGTTTCTCCTCTGAATCAAACATTTGGTAACATTAAGATTAATTAAATCCACACAATTTAATTTTGCAGCATCACAGCACCGTGAGAAAATACATAATTTTACAGTCACACCCAATAGTTCTGCTGTTCATTCACACTTAACACGTTATCACGTGATCTAGCGGAATATATTCTCAGCCTGTTATAAATAGAAAAACAGCAACCCATCCAGGACAGTTGATGAATGGATCGACTCCTCTAACTTGTGCTGGTAAACACAGGAACAGCCTTAAAATGGTAAGAAACATTTTGTCAGAGAAACTTTAATATTTGTGAGTAATTTGTCAAAAAAAAATTGGTTAGAAAGCTTTGTAAGCAGCACTGAAGCCAACATACCGTTAAGTAGTATTTTGTTTTTAATTAATAACTTTTTTAATGACAAGAAAAATAAATGTAATCATTACACTTCACAAGTATAATGCCGGGAGTTTAACAGTGCTTCACTGAAGTATTTGCAACATTGATGATGTTTAATTGATGATGTTTTAAAAAAACATTATAAGATTAATTCTGAAGGTTGCACTTTATTTTACAGTCCCGTTCCCCATGTACATTCTATGTATTTATTATAGTAATAGCAATAACTGAGTAATAACTAGGAACTAACTTTGTACCTACCCAAACCTAACCTTAACCCATGTAGTTACCTTATATTTCTCAGTACTTTCTTAGGTAAGTAAGTAAGTGCCCGTACTGTAAAATAAAGTGCAACCATTATAAAATCTACATAATTACACAGTAGTAATTAAACTAAAGCACAGTAGTTTAAACTTATGTGAATGGACAACGTTATTGTATACAGTACGTACTGTATTACAGGGATAATCTCCCAGAGAAACAATATTTTATTTGAAATGTAAAATATTTCATTATTTTTTAGATGTTTGAAAAAGTTCATAACCCCCCCCCCCCCCCCCCTCCTCTCTAAAGTGATAAAAAAATTAAAATATTTGCTGTCACTGAGCTTACACACACATACAGTAGTAATTAAACTAAATCAAAGTTGTTGGTTATGTAAATGGACAAAGTTATTATATATCTACTGTATTACAGAGACAATCTCCCAAATATCTAAGATAATACTGTGTTTTACAACTGTTTTCTTTCTCTACAGTGGTAAAATATCATATATTTAACATGGAGCTACTCAGACGTTATTTGTTCATTTATCTGTTGGCCATTTTGCTGTTGTTAAGCATCTCTTCGACCACAAACTCTGACCACACCAATGCAGAAATAGAGTGGAAGGGTGGAGATGGTGCGAAAAGATCACGAGTGAGAAGGCAGAACTTACACCTACCAGATGGATTACGTTTACCAGAAAAGGCTTATGCTTTGTATGTTTTATGGAGACTTTTGAATGAAGTTTCCAACGATACCAACACCATCAGAACATCAACAATGACACCAGACAAACTGGAATCTATGACATCGGAAGGGCCAAAGAACACGGAGATAGTCTTCAAAGCTGAGGATAACCCATCTTCAGCTCCCACACAGGAACAAAGCACTCATTATACGGGTATTACAGTTATGACATCTTTCCCCACTGATCCCTCATCACCAGATTTACAGAAAACAACTCAATCAGGAGATTCACAACTAGTCAAACAATCACCTCAACGACTCCAGACGATACAAAAAATACCAGAACCCAGTCAAGTAACAGAGCAACACATCCTTGATTCTAAAACATTTACAATCAAAATTTCCTCAGAACCAGTTGAGGAACCCTCCTTAGATATCACGCATGAAGAAAGCACTCCTTCTCCTGTTACAAATGATTCTACAGCTATAACGTCTTTCTCCACTGAACTGCCAACAAAAGAGCCACAAAATAACATTCAGTCAGGAGCACCACATCCATTCACACACCAATCAAATCAACATATCCAGCGCTCCAAGCAGGAAATTTTAGAACCTAGTCAAGTCACAGAGCAACACATCCCTGATTCCACAACATTCACAATCAAAATCTCCTCTAAAGCAGGGAAGGAATCTTCTTCAACAATCATTCATGAACGAATTGGCCATTTTACTGGTATTACTGATACAAAGGACTCTACAGCCATGGCATCTTTTCCAACACACTTACCAGACTCACAGACAACAACCCAATCAGGAGATTCCCAACTAGTTGAACAATCAAGAATTGCTAAACAGAAAATTACTGAACCCAGTCAAGTCAAAGAGCAACACATTCCTTATTCCACAACATTTACAATCAAAATTCCCTCAAAAGCAATGGAGGAACTCTCTCCAACTACCATACATGACCAAATTGCAGGTTTTACTGATATGACTGGTACACCTGATTCTACAGCCATAATGTCTTTCCTGACTGAACTGCCACCACAAGAGTCACAAAACAACACTCAGTCAGGAGCACCACATCTATTCACACAACAATCAACTCAACATATCCAGCGCTCCAAGCAGGAAATTTCAGAACCTAGTCAAGTCTCAGAGAAACCCATCCCTGAATCCACAACATTAACAATCAAAATGTCCTCTAAAGTAGCAGAGGAACCTTCTTCAACTATCATTCATGAACGAATTGACGATTTCACTGGTATTACTGATACAAAGGACTCTACAGTCATGGCATCTTTTCCAACACACTCAGCAGACTCACAGACAACAACCCAATCAGAAGATTCCCAACTAGCTGAACAATCAAGAATCACTAAACAGAAAATTACTGAACCCAGTCAAGTCAAAGAGCAACACATTCCTGCTTCCACAACATTTACAATCAAAATGTCCTCAGAACCAGTTGAGGAACCCTCCTTAGATATCTTGCAGAAAGAAAGCACTCCTCCTATTGTTACAAATGATTCTACAGCTATAACGTCTTTCCCCACTGAACTGCCACCAAAAGAGCCACAAAAAAACACTCAGTCAGGAGCACCACATCTATTCACACAACAATTAACTCAACATATCCAGCGCTCCAAGCAGGACATTTCAGAACCTAGTCAAGTCACAGAGCAACTCATCCCTGATTCCACACCATTAACAATCAAAATCTTCTCTAAAGCAGGGAAGGAACCTTCTTCAACTATCATTCATGGACGATTTGATCATTTCACTGGTATTACTGATACAAATGACTCTACAGCCATGGCATCTTTCCCAACACACTTACCAGACTCACAGACAACAACCCAATCAGGAGATTCCCAACTAGTTGAACAATCAAGAATTGCTAAACAGAAAATTACTGAACCCAGTCAAGTCACAGAGCAACACATTCCTGATTCCAAAATTCCCTCCAAAGCAGTGGAGGAACTCTCTCCAACTACCATACATGACCAAATTGCAGGTTTTACTGATATGACTGGTACACCTGATTCTACAGCCATAATGTCTTTCCTGACTGAACTGCCACCACAAGAGTCACAAAACAACACTCAGTCAGGAGCACCACATCTATTCACACAACAATCAACTCAACATACCCAGCGCTCCAAGCAGGAAATTTCAGAACCTAGTCAAGTCACAGAGCAACTCATCCCTGATTCCACACCATTAACAATCAAAATCTTCTCTAAAGCAGGGAAGGAACCTTCTTCAACTATCATTCATGGACGATTTGATCATTTCACTGGTATTACTGATACAAATGACTCTACAGCCATGGCATCTTTCCCAACACACTTACCAGACTCACAGACAACAACCCAATCAGGAGATTCCCAACTAGTTGAACAATCAAGAATTGCTAAACAGAAAATTACGGAACCCAGTCAAGTCACAGAGCAACACATTCCTTATTCCACAACATTTACAATCAAAATTCCCTCAAAAGCAGTGGAGGAACTCTCTCCAACTACCATACATGACCAAATTGCAGGTTTTACTAATATGACTGGTACACCTGATTCTACAGCCATAATGTCTTTCCTGACTGAACTGCCACCACAAGAGTCACAAAACAACACTCAGTCAGGAGCACCACATCTATTCACACAACAATCAACTCAACATATCCAGCGCTCCAAGCAGGAAATTTCAGAACCTAGTCAAGTCTCAGAGAAACCCATCCCTGATTCCACAACATTGACAATCAAAATGTCCTCTAAAGCAGCAGAGGAATCTTCTTCAACTATCACTCATGAACGAATTGACGATTTCACTGGTATTACTGATACAAAGGACTCTACAGTCATGGCATCTTTTCCAACACACTCACCAGACTCACAGACAACAACCCAATCAGAAGATTCCCAACTAGCTGAACAATCAAGAATCGCTAAACAGAAAATTACTGAACCCAGTCAAGTCAAAGAGCAACACATTCCTGATTCCACAACATTTACAATCAAAATGTCCTCAGAACCAGTTGAGGAACCCTCCTTAGATATCTTGCAGAAAGAAAGCACTCCTCCTATTGTTACAAATGATTCTACAGCTATAACGTCTTTCTCCACTGAACTGCCACCGAAAGAGCCACAAAAAAACACTCAGTCAGGAGCACCACATCTATTCACACAACAATTAACTCAACATACCCAGCGCTCCAAGCAGGAAATTTCAGAACCTAGTCAAGTCACAGAGCAACTCATCCCTGATTCCACACCATTAACAATCAAAATCTTCTCTAAAGCAGGGAAGGAACCTTTTTCAACTATCATTCATGAACGATTTGATCATTTCACTGGTATTAGTGATACAAAGGACTCTACAGCCATGGCATCTTTCCCAACACACTTACCAGACTCACAGACAACAACCCAATCAGGAGATTCCCAACTAGTTGAACAATCAAGAATTGCTAAACAGAAAATTACTGAACCCAGTCAAGTCACAGAGCAACACATTCCTGATTCCAAAATTCCCTCCAAAGCAGTGGAGGAACTCTCTCCAACTACCATACATGACCAAATTGCACATTTTACTGATATGACTGGTAAAACTGATTCTACAGCAATAATGTCTTTCCACACTGGTCAGCCATCACAAAGAAAACAATCAACACAGCATTTCCAGAGACCCAAAATTCCACTCATATCCACTCCAGACATATCCACAGAATACAGAAATGAAAAGGAAACTCCTCTACAGACTGCCATAAACTCACACATTACAAACCATGGCATGCTTGCCTCAACAAGGGAAAACGACAGCCTAGAACCCACTTCACTTCTACAAACAATGAAGCATGAACATCCAAGAAGTGTCATCACTGGGATGGTGAAAGGCGTTTCAAGACCCACTCTAGTCGCAAGGACAAAAACAACAACTTTAAGTTCATCAGCAGTCAAGCTTGAAATTCTAGAAACTGCTACATACACACATTCTGTAACTTGGCACAATTTTAAGCCCAACCAGCTTATGACGGCCACAAATCGGAGAGACCCAAAACCTACGCCACCCACATTCACAATGAAGCAACAAATCCAAGACTCCACTTCACTTCTGCTACCAGTAGAAAGCCCCATTTCACATATCACTGGGTTCCCGTCAGATCCAGAAACTCACAAATTCACACCGGCAGAAGAGCCTACAAATCAACACACTGAAAAAAATGCAATTAATACAGCCAAATCTTCAAGAGACAGTTTAATGCAACACTTTATGACAACTCGCATATTAACAAATGGTTCATCAGTAAGCAGAAAAACAGACTCCACATCACCTCTTCCTAGCCTGACTGAGGACCATTTAGTTGACTCAAGAGAACCAGGGGACACTTCTATGCCAACAGGCATTAGTCTACATTTTTCCACATCATCTCCTGCGCCATTCAGAACCTATCAGATGAATCCAAAAACACAATCACAGAGCATAACAAACAAATATCCAATCCTTGGCACAATACTGTCCCATACAAGTATCCTTTTAGTAAAGGACACACAAACTAAAGCTCCCAAAGATAGAGTGCGATCATCTCAAACTATTCCAGTCTTCCCAGAAAAGCTCACCGTGACATTCGCTCCAAATCCAAAACCTTCAGAAAACCATATTCTTACAGCATCAGTCGGGAGATATGGATTTCTAACATTAAGAACACAGGAAATTCCATCTTGGATATCAACAAAACGGTCCAATTTACAGCCCACTAAAACAACAGAGCCTCGATCAGACTTGACAAATCAAGAACCTACAGCAGATACAGTGGCAAAGGAAAATTACACCAATAATGATCTGTTCGATGAGACGGAAAAACCAACACAAAGCACAACTGGGCGCAAACTGATTAAGACGACTCGTAAAGCTACAACTATATTTCACATGACAAAAACACAAAATGTCTCAAATTCCAATAAAAAAAATTTCCCAACACACAAATCAGCTGATACGGCAATAACAGATGACAAGCAAACCCACAGAGGAATTTATGGATTATTCTTCACTCTTGGGTGCCTCATCTTGCTGATAATTGTAATCTTGCTTCGGGTAGTACGGAAAAGATGGCAGACCCGGCATTGGAGGAACAAAAACATGTGGGTGGCAGGTCACCCTCCCCTGTGGGGAACATATCATTCAGTCTTGCAGAGCAGCAGCCAAAACACTGCAATAGAGATGACGGAAAGGAACACCCAAAAGAATAAACAGGAAAATAGTGATGTTTATGAGAGCATCGCCCTCAAGCAACACAAAGACCTTCATTAAACACAAGGATGCCAGCGAACACAACGTGTTCCTTCTCTCTATACTTACCCTCAACTTTTTTAACTAAACAAATTCTACAGACTCCTCAGTGAGTCACAAACTTACAGACAACACCATCGTGTCCCACATATGCAAACACTTCACTTTACATGACTTACATGAAGAAATGAGAGATAATATTACGTTATATACAGATTGTGTGATTGTACTTTTAAAGGTAATTTCAGTGATTTTATTAAATTATTTTAATAAAACTTTTTTTTTAAGTAACAATAACCGTGTTCATTAAAACAAACAAAAAACTCTTTTTGAAAATGCAAATGGAACAATGGAAAGTTGATTACATGTAAAAAGATTATAATTCATGTGGCAATAACAATCTTCTCTCGTCTCCAGCTGGCTTTCTTTTCACATCCAAATCTGCCTGACTAACATACAAAACAGCAACAACACTGTGGTCGACTAAAACAGTGTTAGATGAACATATCATTAAACTAGGGGAAAGAAAGAATCTAGACAGCATATGTAAAATTAGAGCTGAGCGCAGATGGATTAAGCTACACAGTTTGACTATGCCATTTCTGCATTATACACACAAACAACACATATACAACAACACTCACACACTGAGCAAAGCTACATTAGTAAGCAGAGGATGTGGCATTACTGGGCAGCATTAACAGGCTCGGAAAGAATGAAGAGATTGAGGAAGAAAGAGGGATAGAAGAGGAGAGAAAGATTAAGAGTGGCACTGAAAAGGGTCTGAACTAGCACTTTTTTGTTCAAAACGCACACGCACACACACCTGCCCAGGCAAAAACATGATGGTGAGGAACTTTTAAATCAGTTACCAAAAAGCGTGCTAAGAATTGTACTACACTTAACTAAGAACTGTTCCGGGATCAGGGTTTTAGATTATGATAATTATGAATTTTAAGTGCATTTGTGGTAAAATCTGAATAGAAAGGGTTTAAAAGTGGTCAAGTTTGTTAAATGGAGATGATGGTACTGCACTTTCAGTGATAACTGACAGCATAATCTGATTAACCTAATATAATATTAGATTTCATAAAAGCAGAACTTTTAAAGAAAGTGGAAATCGCAAGAAAATATTGTGTTAAAGGGATAGTTCACTTTAAAATTAAAATTCTGTCATCATTTACTCACCCTCAAGTTGTTTCAAACCTGTATTAATTTATTTCTTCTGCTGAACACAAAGAAAGATATTTTGAAGAATGTCAGTAACCAAACAGTAGTCTGTACCCATTGACTTCCATAGTATATTTTTTTCCTACTATGGAAGTCAATGGGTACAGACTACTGTTTGGTTACCGACATTCTTCAAAATATCTTTCTTTGTGTTCAGCAGAAGAAATAAATTAATACAGGTTTGAAACAACTTGAGGGTGAGTAAATGATGACAGAATTTTAATTTTAAAGTGAACTATCCCTTTAATATTAGTGCTGTCAAACCGATTAATCGCATCTAACAAATGATTTTGTTATATGTGTGTGTGTATATAGTGCTGGGCAATAATTAATCGTGATTAATTGCATCCAAAATAAAAGTTTGTGTCTACATAATATATGTGTGTATCATTATTTTGTATATATATATATATATATATATATATATATATATAAAATACATACACATGCATGTATACATTTAATAATTTTTATTTATTTATATAAAAAAATGTAAAAAATAATAAAATAAAATAAATATATATATATATATATATATATACACACACACACACACACCTTAAATATATATGTGTGTGTGTATTTATATATACAAAATAATTATACACAGTACACACACATATATTATGTAAACACAAACTTTTATTTTGGATGCGATTAATTGTTGCCAAGCACTAATAAACATCTTCAGATCCAAAGTAAAGGTTAAGTGTTGCTTAATGAAAATGAAAAAAAAAGAAGAAGAAGAAAAAAGAAGAAAGAAAGCAGGAAGGAAAGGGGGGGGGGGGGGTGCAGAAAAGAAAGAAGAAAGCCGAGGAAATGGATGCTGAATGAGGGAATCCTAAAGAGGAAACAGAGATGTCAGCACTTCCTCCCCCCTCGCTCTCTCTCCCTCTCTCTCTCTCTCTCTCTCTCTCTCTCTGTACCAGAGGAGACTCTACTACATCTCCCCTCCCCGCCTCTTCCTCTCTCCTCCACTATCTGAATGATCCCAGAAAGAGACCTGCACAGAGAAAGACAGGATTTGGAATTTACTGCAGCATAAAGCACAGAAAGAATAGAAAATAAGAAATTAGAATCGTGCTGAGACCAAGCAGAAAGAAAGAGGTGAGGGATGGAGAGACACTGAAAGACAGAAAGAGGACAGGAAAAAGGAGCACAGAGTGATGACAAGGAGAAGGTAAGTAATTCACAATGCAGCACTGTTTACCTGAAGAAATATTATACACAATCAGTTATTTACAGGTTTTGTGGCATGACATGAACAAGCATGTTAGCACATTATATATAAATGCGGTTTTTGTCTAAGCACATGCTTAGAGACTCGTGCAGAACTAGGTGCAGGCAGATCTGCAGAGACACTGCATGAAGACCTTCAACATCTCTGCTGCATGTGAATCAGAACTCATGCAATGACTAGCCTCACAACTGCAAACAAATAAGGCAGAACACATAGACACACTTTACAAATTAAAAACCAGAGATCATAATGATAATGAATAAGTCACAGCCAAATAAATTATATAAGTCTCACGGACATCACTAACTATAATCCGATTCATTATCATCACTAACAATAATCAGATTTACTGTTCTCACTCACATTAATCTGATTAAACAGTCAAGTTAATGACTTACTCTATTCAGATTCAATAAAGTTCAGACAAGCCATAGCATAGCATAGCATCAGACACATTGTCATCAGACTCACTAAGGTAGTAGTCAGGCACAAAATCACTGCCATTACTTATTTATTAGACTTAATCACCCACCCAGTATAATCAGACTGTGTTAACGAACTGTAATTAGACACAAATTGCACTACTCAATATAGTCAGACTCGTTGTCATCCTCTCACATAGTCTCATATTCATCATACTTACAGTCATCAGACCCAATCAGTCACTCCACTTACACTCATTACAATCAGACCTAGATTACATTAGTCAAAATCATCATTCATCGATCAGATTACTGCAATCAAACTCAATCAGGACTATCAGACAGCGGTCATGCACTGTAATCAGACACAAAATGCATTACTCACAGTCATACTCATCTTTACATTAATCTGAATTACTGTCCTCAGACCCAAATAGTCACTCAATATAATCAGATTCAAATTAATCATTACACACTGTCATCGGACTCCTTGTCATCTACATTATCATGAGATTGCTATTACTTGGTATAATCAGACACAAATGACTCAATATAGTTCTATATTTATAATCATCATTATTTAGACTCAGTCCTTGGTCTCTATTATCAGATCGAATCAATTTTAAATCCACTAAAACAGACACACACACACACACACCCAAAGAACACACGTTACTGTCAGTCATGGACACTAGCACAACACTATAAACAAACAGCATTAGATGCATTCTGCACGCATGTAACAAACAAACATCTTGCCGTTGTCCACAGGAACACCATGAAGATGCTCGTGTGTTCTGTGATGTCCTGCCTGCTCTTACTGTGGTTTACGTGTACATGTGTACATGCAGAATGTCCCGCTGCTTGCTCCTGCAGCGAGAGCCATAGGACAGTTGACTGTTCCTGGAGGGGGTTTCGGCATCTGCCGATGGGCCTGCAGAGAAACATTCAATCCCTCAACCTGACTCACAATCGGCTATCTGACCTGGACCACCAACTAAGCTCCTTCACACATCTGCGCATCCTGGACATTTCCTACAACCGTCTTCTTCATTTCCCAGCATCACTGCCACGGGCGCTGTGGGAAATCAACATCTCAGGAAACCGCCTACGTGTACTTAACAAGGATGACACAGCATTCCAGTGGAACCTCAGAGTTCTGGACCTGTCCGTCAATAAGCTGGAGCGTGTGGTCTTCATCAACAACACGCTCCCCAACCTGAAGGCTCTCAACCTCAGTCACAACAAGTTCTGGACAGTGCCTACCAACATGCCCCAAAACTTGGAGGTGGTGGATCTATCCCACAACACTCTGGTCCAGATTCTGCCGGGGTCCCTGATCCGGCTACACAGGCTGGCTCAGTTCTACCTGCATGCAAATCACTTTACTATGGTCAATGAAGGGGCATTCGAGCATCTGCAAGGTCTGAAGCTCATTACTCTAGGGGACAATCCATGGGCTTGTGAAGAAACTGCCAACATCAGCCACCTGTTGGTGTGGACCAAACACACTTCTGCCAGAGTGTTGGGCTGCCCCTGCCACACCTGGCACACCTGCGGAGAAGCTCACCTGTCCAGGACAGGGAGCTGGCACTTTGGCACCTACACGCTGTCCCCATATGTCTTTGGAACAGAGGAGTCAAGCTATCCATATGTACAAGCGATCACCACACACTCCTGGACAGGGACGTCACTCCTAAACACCAGGAATGACCAAACAGGATCTCAAAGCACCAAGGAACAGGAGTCTTTCAGAAAGGGTCTTCTCTTTACCTCGACTTCAGAGGTTTCCGATTCAAATAGTCACTCAAGTACAAAAGGCCCAATCACACCAGTCGACTTCTTCACAACCATCTCCACCACACGCAGGACCACCACTCTCCGCACAAGGAGCGTGAAGAGACCCAATCAGAACCTCAGCAGAAACACAAGCTCAGGACGCAGTGCCGGCTCCCTCTACACATCAGTCTGCTGTCTGCTCCTCCTGGTGGCCATGACACAATGGCTCTGAGGGTCACCAGAGTCACATGGTGCTTCTAAACTGGAACATACTAAAAATCAGGTTAACAAATGGATATGGATATCATATCATTTTCATTTCACTTTTGTGTTCAACATATCATGAAAACTTAAAATGAACTTCTAAAACAGAACAGTCTCACAGTATAACCTCCATCTGCTGATGTAGAGCAGCAACAAGCAGGATCGTTGAACATACACGTTTACATGGAATGGGTGCAGAAGCATTTCATATGTTAATCAGATTAACTTTACTCAGATTAACTGACAATCCAATTACCGGTAGTTTAAAAACGGTTTTATTAATTTAAATGCATGAGTGTTATTACTTCAATTAAACTAAAACTAAAATAATAAAAATGAACAAAAAGCATCTTGTTCTTTGTGGGTTATATTATATTTGCATGTAAAGTTTCATTTAAACAAATAAATCAGTCACTGAAATGCCCAGAAAGCTACCTACCATGTTATAACAGCTACTGACAACCAGCAGGGACACTTGATCAAGATGGTCTAAAAGCACCTTCAGGTCACAAACAGTTTGACAATCACCTTAAACCAGTTTGGAGAAATCACCGATCACGTTCTAAAAACACAGCTTAAGCTGATGTTAACAGGATTTTCCAGATGGGAAAGCAGTTTTTTTTCTCTCTCACCATAATGCATTATGCACTATTTGCTAATGCCCTATTTGGAAATCTTTTGCCATAAACAAAGAAAACTCAAGCCAGTTTTCCGTGATGTTACCATGATACCTCATGAAAAGCAAACAAACAATTTGTTAAACAAAAGGAAATCTTGTGAACATGATCTTTCCATCACTGACCCTCCTTTCTGAAGAATCATGTGACTTCTTGCTCAGGTGTCATTATTAAAAGCATCTGCATCTGTCTAGGGACACTGCACATCACCACTCGCAGAGATACAACATTTATGCTGAACACTGCTGGTGAGTATGCGGGGAACGATTTCAGCTTTAAATTATTTCTTTGCAAAAGTGTTAAAACATTAAACTCTGATTGATGCTTAACTTTCTATGAATATAAATTAATCTTTTTTTATTTGAACATTTTTCATTTGATGATATTTGTGGAGCTAGTAAAAAAAAAAAGTGACAAGATTTTTGTGTTTTGGTGTGTTGTTCTCAGATCAGAGAAATGGCTCTAAGACTGGACGGCTGTGTGGTGCTGCTGGTTGTGATGTCTGGCTGTATGCTGGTCCAAACGCAGACTACTATTCCACAGATGAACACTACTTCATTTAACAACACCAGCAACAACACAACCCAAAAAATCAATGGTACTACTTCACCCACATCAGCCCCCTCCAAGAATGGCACTAACCAGAACACGAACGGCACTAACCAGAACACGAACGGCACTAGTTCAGCCAGTTCCCCCGGCAGCACAAATCAGAATATGAACACCACCACAAACCAGAATGGTAAAGATGGAACAGTCTGCACCTCTGCTTGCAGTTCCTCCTCTTCCTCCATGACTTGCTGCTTCAAGGTTCTGCTGCGTGTTTTCATGGCTCTGCGCTTTCTACAGGTTATAATATAACCATCAACCTCCCTTGTGCTTCGAAGGTAGACAATCATGTAAGATTCTTCAGAGACTTAGTAGAGTCCGTTTCTGAAATGCTACAAAACTTTTATAGATGTTGTGCAGCTTGTAACAAACAGCTTTTTGCTTAACATTATGGAAGAATATTGCAAATATGAAAAATATTGTTACTATTAGCAACCATTATTCAGCAGGGAGTCAGGGTATTTTTAATTTATTGTTGTAAAATGCTGTAATATCTTCATAGATTTCCCTTTTTTGATTAAATTATCTATCTGTTATTAGTGAATTGGTTGTTCTCAGAAGCAATAAAACGTTGAACAAAAGAAAGTGTGCTTTTCTAATTGTTTTGCCGTTTGCACCATGCCAGGTATTATAAAGGCTTACCTGCGAGTCACATAGTAAAACACAGGGTTTCCGTTCTTTGAGGTTCCCGCCTGGTAAAAGATGTTAAGGGTCTTCAATGCTTTAAACTCTTCTTTCTCGTGCACCTGGTGTCTAAAGAAAAAGAAAAACAGTTCAGAACGGCATCATTTACTAACACTGCAAGAAACTAATATATAAAAGAACTTGCAAACTTGAAGGGAATCATATCAAATGTGCAACACAATCTGACTGTTCTGCCAACTTCGGTTTAAATAAAAACAATAATAAAAATAAAAAAATAATTAAAAATTAAAACAGAGTAATATTATTATTATTTGGTCTCATTTTCCAATTTAAAAAAAAGAATCATCCCTAAAGCAAGATGCATTTACAAAGAAAATGTATATATACATCCTTTTCTTTTCTTTTTTTTACAGAAAATGTGTGTGTATTTTTCTTACTCTAGTGCCAAATAGTCATTTCTGGGGTTTAAGTATACATTTAAAAACAATTTTTTAAAGAATGTTTAGATGTTGTTGTTTTTTTAACCAGAAAACAAGAAATAAATAAATAAACTATCTGCACACTTAGATCCATAAAGCAAATTTAATCACCAAGCTTTCGGTCAAACGACCATCCTCCAAACGACCATCCTTTCGTTTGACCGAAAGCTTGGTGATTAAATTTGCTTTAAGGATCTAAGTGTGCAGATAGTTTATTTTAATTTTTTTAAGATTTTCAGTCTTGTTTGTCTGGCACCTTGGTGATCGTGAGTGCGGTGTAACTCCTTCAAAACCAGAAAACAAGATAAAAAAAAATCTTTTTAACGTCGAGCAATTTTTACCTGGTCATAAACTCCTCAAATTTGGAGCTGGTGAGATTCAGGCTTGACCAATGAGTATCTGCCACAGGTTTGTGTTCTGGGGGACCCAGGTAAGCAAGCAAGGTGGCCATCTTATCGAAGGGCCTCCTTCCAACAGCTTTATGATCCCTGAAGATTATGGAAAATTATATTCTGAAACTTCATTGAGAATCATCAATAATTCTATTGCTTATATTACAATATTTTACTGATGGATAAATATAAAGCATGACAGAAAACCTACAACCTAGTCAGTCAAAATGAAGGAAGATTAATATTTTTTTACAATAAATCAGCTGTTCTTTAAAGACAGCACCTTTCCAAACCAATCAGATAAGAGAGAAACAAGTTGAGGGGTAAAAGTGGAATTTTGAGATTTGAATGAGCAAAACAATTATTCCAAGAATTAATTCTAAAAAATGCCCAAACTGCACTTGCACTTTCAATGACAGTCTCTTGATGTTGGCCCTATGAGCTGGATGACAACACGGGCCACACGCGGCCCTGCTCACCTGTTACTAGACAAATACTGGCCGATTTTCTCTTGGTTGTTCCACAGCAGCCTGTGCAGGGCCAAAACGTTCCCGTCACTAATAAAGGACAGGCTGTGGTTGAGCGAGTCACTCGCTGGGCAGTCAGAGGCGATGTCGAGGAAAAATCTAGAAGAAAACCCAAAGGTTACCCTTGCTGGTGGCAGGAATCAAATCCCGAAGCCCACTGATTGCTTTCTTACTTTCTGGCTGCATCAAAATTACTCTTCACAAAGTCATTAAAAGGCCTCATGTGCTCTTCTTTTGTGAACAAAACGTGGTTGGCAATACTTTGGAGGATCTGCAGACAGGTGAAAAATGAAATAAGATCAACTTTAACTGAACGTGTCTTACTTAAACAGTCCAAATCTTTCTGTTTTGTCTACAACTTTATTGTACATTGATGTCTTACATCACAAGATCTTTCATCATGCTTCCATAAAAGTAAAGTACAGCTAAGGCCATGCATTAAAGTCATTTTACAACTATTAAGTGGGTTTGGGGCATTATTTTAGAGGCTTTTTGCTTAAATAAACCCTGCTAGAAGGTTGATCAGTTGGCTTTCCCAATCATGGACCTAGTTTTGACGCGGTAGATCATTTTGGACCAGCATCAAAGCAGCTAAGATTAGCTTAGCCAACAAAATCTGGTACAACTTATTTTACAGCATTGACAATTTCTTTTTCTTAACTAGCATTATCTCATTCTCTATGCCAAAAACTCTCACCTTTGACATGAGTTTGAGGCCTCTTTCTATTCTGGGCGGAGGCTTTTTGTCGAGAATCCCAGCCTCATAAGGAGAGACTATAGCCGGGTTCACGAAACGCAGGAACATGGCACTACCTACAGCTCCAATACTGTTCTGAGGGAAACGCTGACTCACAACCTGAAACCAAGACACACAAACACACATAGGAACATATAAGGATGGCATTATGGCTGGGGTAACATGGCACCATTTCATTAAGATAGTTGTAAACCAGAACCAAAATCTCTTACATTTCACTTAATTTTGTGCTTTTAAAGTCAAATCACACTATACTCTGGATTAGTGGAGGTATAGTTGATCATATGATGATATCTGTTGATAAGTTGATAACATTAGGTTCTGTGAGGGAACTATCTGAATGAAAAGGCACCAGGGGCTTTAGAGTTAAAGTGTAGAAAGCAGTTTGAAGCCATTAAACAGTCTAATGATGGCGGAGGTCTTCACCAGTGAGTGACCTTTAAGAGTGTTAGAGAAGAAAAAAGCAAAGCATTTAAAATTGCACTACAGAGAAATGCCTTTTACTCAGAATTAACGTTTCAGGTTGAACGATCAAGCATCAAATCATTGTGGCATTCAAGAAGGGGCGGAGTGTGTTACCAAATTGTTTTACCCACAACGCACCACTGCATTCAATGGCCTGATAATTTCCAAACCTCAGTCCTGAGAGTTACGGCCCATGCAAAGATGATGTCCGGAGCTACAGAGTTTGTTGTGTTTTTTTGGTGTTGGTGCTAAGAGGTACATTCAGTGAAATCTCAGCTTGCCAAAAATCAGGAAATTAGTAGATATGATTTGATGTAATGACAGTAATGCAGGCCAGAGGTGCACAAGAGTCTTAGATTAATGAAGTGAATCGAGGACAGGAAGCAGATACATCCGCCATTCACACTTACTGCTTTCCTCACTTCCTTTCTGTCTTTGACAGATGCTTTAGACAGGAGAGAGTGACAAGTAGCCTACAGGATAGAAATGAGCACAAACAAGTCACGGCACAAGCTAACACACACACGCACGCACGCACACGTTCCCTTACTACCAGGCTCCTGTGGAATGGGCTTCTCCAAGTTGAACCGCTGGCAAAAAAATGGTTTTTCTAATCATAATTGAACATTTAAACAAACTAGGTTTAAATAAAAAGCATATTGTAAATAGTTGTATCTAATTTAATAATGCTGTCAGCTATCAATGAGTATATACACTACTATTCAAACATTTATATTTATATATATTATTTTTTTTACAGGATTCTTTGATCTATAGAAAGTTCAAAAGAACAGCAATGATTTGAAATATGAATCTTTGTATGAATATGTCAAAATGTGAATAAATATGAATAAAAGTATTGATTTCTTTAATAAAAACCTACTGGCCCCAAATGTTTGTTTATTCAACCTGTTTAAGCGTGTAACCATTTTTATTAATTCTGCAGAATTCCACAGATTTTCCTGCACAACAGGCTTCACTTATGAAACACATGTAAAATTAATTTATTTATAAATCATTAAAAACTATACGTAACACTATGCTTTCACCCTTCAACACAAAAATGTATCCAAGAATGGTTTACAAACCACACTAATTCGTTCAGTACAGAAAATAAGAAAAAGGTTTGCAGATTTTGCATGGGCCTTCTCATCACACACTGGAACCTTATGTCAAACATGTATTTGAAATAAACCACTTCAGATTTTAAAGTCAACATGATTTTCCGTTCACATTACATTTAATTAGATTACAGAGGCCATTTTTGGGTCTTATTTGTGATAAATTGTGCCAGAAACGTCTATTAAGTAAATTTAGATTTCATGTTGACTTTAAACTGTTTAATTCGACAATCAGTCTTCACAGCAAAACTGAAGCATATTTGACATTAGTGATATCATCATACACATTAACACAGACCCCACAAACGGCAAACAGAAGAACCAACTCATCGGTTTCTTCAGTCTCACCTGAAAGAGACAGTGACAGACGCTGCGGAGCTGAGGAGGGAACTCGCCCGATGAGCTGATTATGGCCTGAAAGAAGCGATCCGTCATCCGTAACAGATTGCGCTGGTTCTCCTCCAAATTCTCACCGGTCTCGAGTCTGAGGGAAGAACACAACCGAATCATCTCCAACCAGAAGCTAAACGTCACAAGTCTGCTGTATTTACTGGATAACATCACTGTTATAACTTATTTATTTTATAATTTACTCACCCTCAAGTTGTTCCAAACCTGTATGAATTTATTTATTCTGCTGAACACAAAAGGAAGATATTTTGACAAATAAGGGTTCCAAACCTGTATGAATTTATTTATTCTGCTGAACACAAAAGGAAGATATTGACAAATAAGAGTAACCAAACAGTATATGGGCCCAACTGGGGCATGGGGAAGACTGGAACAACTTGAAGGTGAGTAAATGACAGAATTTAAATTTTTGGGGTGTCACAAAAAGTTCTGAACTAATAAATTAGTTCATTTCTTATATAAAAGTACACCAAAAAAATCCTTAAAATCAAACATTAAAATATAGTAATAATATGCATAATTATTAATATGCTTAATGTAGATATCTTGAATTTCGAGGATTTTGTGGCTCTCAGCAGCTATTTATTCCCCACACGAAACAGACTGTGGTCGGCACAAACCAGTTTATTCTCGCCACAAGTTAAACTTTATTAAAATGAGTCTGGGTTAAATTCCCTTTCACTTTGGCTAGTTTTGTACATGATTTGAGAATGACACCATGCTGTACAACCTGTGCCTCTGCCTAATTTGGCTAGCTTCTATCAAGTGACAGTTGAATTTGCACCCACACACCAGTTGAGAAGCACTGATTTAAAGGGTCATTCGGACAGATACCTTGTGGGATCCACCTCAAAGCTCAACATCTGCCACTCAGCACCAGTGATCACTCCCCTGAGCAACGGCTCCAATAACTTCTGCAGATACGTGGCCCCATACACCTGAAAGAAGGAGTTTCCGTGTTACACAGAGGGAAATTCACAGCCGAACTTAATCCGGATCATTTGCCTCTGTGAATGGTCATTTGACTTCAGTGCATGCCAGGGGAAGAGTAGAGGCACCTTAAAGCAGAACGTCATGATTTTACTAGCAAGGCTGTTGCCGCGGAACAATGTTTGCATGGAATCTGCCAACTCCACCTCCTTGGAGAACATATTCCACAGAAGCTGATACAACAGATGTCTCGAATCGAAGAGAGACACCAGAACACGTGCCAGTTCATCCTGAAAAGACCAAACACCAGACTAACTAAAGAAGCACTGACTATGAATTTACAGTAAAACATACAGATTGATTTTTAAAAAAATAAAACGGTTAATAATTAATGCATTTACAAACGCAATTTATATTTGGGAATACTTTGATGATCCACTTTAGACATTCTACTACTATAAGTAACTTTGCAATTACATGTCTACTAGCAGTCATTTGAGTATTAGCAGACTGTTTGAGTAATATCTGCTAACGCTTTATGTTGATGGTTCCCCAACAGACATTATACTGTAGTAACTTTGTAACTACATGTCAACTTATTCTAATAACCCTAACACCTAGTCCTAACCTAACAGTCTACTACAGTCAAACAATACTGTAATGAGAGTTAGTTGACATGTAGTAGCAAAGTTACTTAAAGTTAGTAGAATGTCTAAAGTTGACCATCTAAATAAAGTGTAACCTCATCCCCTGGTTTCACAGACAAGGCTTAAGTCTAGTCCCAGATTAAAAGTGCATTATTGAGCCGTTTTAACTTAAAGTAACTTTCATTGACATATCTTAAAATATATCAGTGCCATTCTTTTGTCTCAGATGCACACAACTAATGATTTTTTTAATAAGGCATGTTTAAAAATGTCCGATTTGAACTAAGGCCTAATCCTGACTTAATTTAACAGGATCTATATTTTTGTCACAATAATAAAGAAATAAAGAATTAGGGAACTCAAAGATCGGTATCAGGGCCAGTTAAGCATTTTTCTAACTGATCTGTATCCTCTAGCCAACCTGATCCTTTATTTTACGTCAGATGTATACAAGAAGTTTATATCAGTAGTCCCATATTCATAATTGTGACCACACAGTCTGTTTACAATGTCTACCATTGTGACCAATGTCTTATTATTCGAATTATATACAGTATATATATATATCAAATATTACTGTAGTTATTCTTATATTGGATATTGTAGTAATAGATGCCCCTTTTTTACATTTGAGCCCCTGTATCGGCAGATACTTAATGACTAAAAACTTGATTGAGACATCCCTACATTTTATATGTTTTTTTTTTATATATGTTTCATAATAAGTTTAGCATTATCTGGAGGAAAAGCAAGGGCTTGCAAAAAGAGTTTAATAACGGTGTTAAATTACAGCTCAGTTACTCTCAACTAGGAGGACTTGACTAACTTCAAAGGTGTGTGTATATATCAATACTCCCAGTTTTTGTTAATAAATATCTTAGCCTATATGGGGAGCCTTTGAGGCAAAAAGTTTGAGAACCACTGGTCATGGTAAAATGAATGAAAAATGACAAAAAAAAAAAAAAATACAAACGTTAAACACTAACACTGATATATAGAGAAAGAGAATGACGATGATAATAATACAGATGGATAAATAGAAGTTGGAAAAAAAGCTATTTAATATGTAAATATGTCCAAGAAAGAATAGATCATTGCCAAATCAGTATGCAAATAATCACTGTTTGATTTTGACTAGCAAACTTTTTTTAATTGTAAGTCAAGTTTAAGCTTTAACGTTACAATTCTAAAAAGTTCACATAATAAAATAATATAAATATGCTCTATAATGAATTGTGAAGAACACAGTTTGAATTGGAGGTAAATTAATTCTTCATCTTGCACAGATTTGCATAATATACCCACCCACTGGGAACAAGGCACCACACTGGCCAGCGCCATGGCGATAGGCAACTCCCCCTGGTCCCCCATCATTGTTACAAGTTCCACAAGTCTCTCGAAGCGATCGGCCAGAGCAGTCTCTGCCAGCGTGTCAAACTCTGTCCCCTGCTGCAGGATCTTAGTGAGGACCTCCATGAAAGTAGCCCTGGTCTGAAGGTCCTTATGATAGCCCAGCCCTGCAGGAGAGCAGCAGATGCATAAAGATTGATCATGTGTGTTAGAAAATGCTTACTATATATTCAGTAGATTATAAGTGACGTGAAGGTCAAGTACAGTAACCCATACTCAGAATTTGTCCTCTGCATTTAACCCATTCAAGTTAGTGCATACAAATTAGGAGCAGCGAGTAGTGAACACACTACTCTAGCCCAGGGAGTGATTGCTCAAGGACACCCCACTTCCACACCTACATTTTTTCTGCCGGTATTGAGAATTGAACTCAAGACTAATACATATATATATGACTGCCCCTGAATATAAATTTACATATTATATATTAGCACACTTTTTTCCAAAGCAACTTACAAATGAGGAATACAAGCAATAATACAAGAAATGCTAGCAATGCAAAGTTTGAAAGAACATTCAGAATAGTACACGCTAGAACAGGGAGGGATTAAGAAACAGTGAAACCATAGATGAAGATTTATTAACTGCAATTGCAAGTTTAACTAAAGATTAACATTTTGATATATGGCCGTTTTAAATTGTTTAAAGTGTGTGGGGAATAAAAAATTAAAATAAAATAAGGCTGGTTTAGTGGTTTATGAATTTAAAGTGTTAGTTGAGAGGTTTGTGGCTCAGTTGTCCCACCAATAGAGTGCATGAGGCCGCTGTCCACATTGGCATTGAGCAGGTTGGACATGGCCAGGACGGTGCAGTGCCGTAAAGACGCCAATCGCCTGGACATCCCCCGTTTGCGTCCGACTACCTGCTGACCCTCGTCCTCCACCTCACTGCAGTCGTTCAGCAGGTTCATGAACAGAGTAAAGTACCTGGGGAGTAAAGCAGGGGGCAGGGTGAAGTACAAACCTAATGGAGGGACAATACAAGGCGAAGGGTTTGATATGGAACTTGAGAGTCTTACTTTAGGAAGAGCTGAGATTTGGCCTCCATCAGTTCCACACCGTCCCCTTCCTCTGGCTGGAGTGGCAGCCCGGCTAGAAGAGACACCACCGCTTCCATACTCGCCTGATCCAGATCCCTGTCAATCAAAACCACAGAGCTCAGAGCAAAAAAATCCATGTTTCGATTTGTGCTTCACTAATGTTTATCAAGGTTTCTCAAAACCAAAGTCCAATGGAAGTTGCTTTTTGTTGGGTAAACTTAAACATAATGCTATCTGGATAAAAATCCTGTGTTCATGAGGGTGTTACCTGGTGAGGCATTTGACATCATCATCAGTG
Organism: Phoxinus phoxinus; assembly: GCF_949152265.1. Taxonomy (NCBI): domain Eukaryota; kingdom Metazoa; phylum Chordata; class Actinopteri; order Cypriniformes; family Leuciscidae; genus Phoxinus; species Phoxinus phoxinus. The sequence goes on from NC_136898.1 coordinate 7,828,041, forward strand.
GCCTGGTTGGATGTTCCCATCACCCAGTCTGTTAGATACTCCACCATCTTATTCCTGAGACAAACAGAAATATGATGCCTCTCCAGAGCAGGAATAAAACATGCCAGATAATCTGACAATAAAAATACATTTGTACCTGAACTTCATCTCTTGGCAGAAAGAGAGGTCATCTCTGCGCTCCATCATGATCTCTACCAGCTGGCACAGTTTGGTTTTAATCTGGATGGCATGAACCATGTTGCCAAGAATACGTACATACCTGTCAACAATAAGGATAATATAGATGAGGCTGTCAAAATTGCAAGAATGACTTATGATAATCTTGGTAGCATCAGTAAAAATAGGTAAATAGTAAAGGTTTGTCTTGTATGCCATAATTTTCCAGCAAAAATGTATATATGTTTTTGTAGTCTTGGTGTTTTCTGTATAATTATAATAACAGTATATTTTTTTTCTATAGTTTCACTTATTTTTAAAGAAAGCGTCATATTTGATTTATAAAAAAGTATAATACATTATAAAAAAAATAATAATAAAAAAAAAAGTTAAATTCTAGATTTAAAATATACAATTTAAAAGTTCCCACCATCACAAGAATTAATTACAATTTTAAACAATATTTCACAATATTACCGCAATATTATCACAATATTATTATTTGAGACAATTTCTCAAATTCCTATTTCTCAGTGAAGACAGACAAACATACAGTCATGGCCAAAATTGTTGGCACCCCTGGTAAATATGATCAAAACTGGCTGTAAAAAATAAATCTGCATTGTTTATCCTTTTGATCTTTCATTCAAAAAATTGCCAAAATTCTAACCTTTCATTGAAGCAAGAGAATTGAAAGTGGGGCTAAATCACATTATGAAATAAATGTTTTTCTCCAAAACACGTTGGCCACAATTATTGGCACCCTTTTATTAAATACTTTTTGCAACCTCCTTTTGCCAAGATAACAGCTCTGAGTTTTCTCCTATAATGCCGGATGAGTTTGGAGAACACCTGACAAGAGATCAGAGACCATTCCTCCATACAGAATCTCTCCAGATCCTGCAGATTCCCAGATCCATGTTGGTGCTTCTTCTCTTCAGTTCAGCCCACTCATTTTCTATAGGGTTCAGGCCAGGGACTGGGATGGCCATTGCAGATCTTGGTTTTGTGCTCAGTGACCCATTTTTGTTTTGATTTTGATATTTGTTTTTGGATCACTGTCCTGTTGGAAGATCCAAACATGGCCCGTTATAAGATTTCTAGCCCCGGCTGTTAGGTTTAGATTTTTTATCTGTTGGTATTTGATCCAATCCATGATGCCATGTATCTGAACAAGATGTCCAGGACCTCTGGCAGAAAATTAGGCCCACAGCAGTAAAGATACAGCAGAGTATTTCATTTTACACATGGGGTACTTTTTTATCCCTGTGTGCACCAAACCCATCTTAAGTGTTTGCTGCCAAAAAAGCTATTTTTTTTGGTTCCTCTGTCCATAGAACGTTTGAAAAGTACCGGACACTACTGGCACTTCAAACGGGACGGGTTCTATGGTCAGATGAAACAAAAAAATAGCTTTTTTGGCAGCAAACACTTAAGATGGGTTTGGTGCACACAGGGATAAAAAAGTACCCCATGTGTAAAATGGGGTACTTTTTTGTCTACATTCCCAGTCCCTGGCCTGAACCCTATAGAAAATGAGTGGACTGAACTGAAGAGAAGAAGCACCAACATGGATCTGGGAATCTGCAGGATCTGGAGAGATTCTGTATGGAGGAATGGTCTCTGATCTCTTGTCAGGTGTTCTCCAAACTCATCCGGCATTATAGGAGAAAACTCAGAGCTGTTATCTTGGCAAAAGGAGGTTGCAAAAAGTATTTAATAAAAGGGTGCCAATAATTGTGGCCAACGTGTTTTGGAGAAAAACATTTATTTCATAATGTGATTTAGCCCCACTTTCAATTCTCTTGCTTCAATGAAAGGTTAGAATTTTGGCAATTTTTTGAATGAAAGATCAAAAGGATAAACAATGCAGATTTATTTTTTACAGCCAGTTTTGATCATATTTACCAGGGGTGCCAACAATTTTGGCCATGACTGTATCTGGAAACATTTATTAAGAGAATGATCTTCACAATAAAGTTTATACTAACAAGCAAGCAAACGACTTACCTGACCAGGTTGAGCATCATGGTCTCAATGCTGGCTTGACCTAGATGCTCCGAGCTTCCCTCCGTATGGTTGTCCAGTAAGTTCTTCATGATGGCGATGGTCTGCTCCACAAACTGTGTGTTGGTCTCATTAATTGGCACCTAAACATGTAAGCACAGAGACATGAGTACCAATGACGTTTGATGTTGGTGACATCCAACATGCTCATAACTTATTACCACAATTAACTGTGGCTACTAGCGGTCTCACCGGCCCCTGGGCATCAAAAAACCTGCTGATGCTGTTCTTGAGTTTGTTGAACAGCATGGGGTAGAGCGCTGGACTGAGCTCCAGCCCCACCAGGTCTTTGATGTTAGTGCGGATCTGATGGCCCTTCTCATGACTGCACACCATCAGCGACAGAAGGCGGTCCAGGAACCTACTCAGGGGCGTCTCTGGGCTCCCCTCACACGAGGCCATGGACACCATGGAGCTCTTGCGATCGTTCAATGTGCCCATGGGAGGACTGTAGGTGGCCAGAGCAGGAGTGTTCCTCTGCTGCAAACACACACCACCCAACGCACACAGGAAGCCAGTCATATTGATCCATTCCTGAGGGATGAGACAGGATTTAGGAGCTTAAATGTAAAAAGCCAACACTTTGCCATTTCATGATTAATTTGATCTTTTTAATTTCTTTGTCTAATTTGTAGTGTTTTTTAGTTTTTCTAAAAATGTGAGTGTGGGAGTAAGTTTTTTTTTTTTTTTAGAAATTTTATTAAGAATTTTAATTCAGTTCAATTTAAACTTTTTTTTAGGTTTAGCTAGTTTTTATTTAGTTATTCAGTTGTTTAAACACATATATAAATGTAGCTAGTTTTCATGTAGATATTAATTTAAGTTTAAGTTAATTATATATTTATTTTTTTAAATAATACTGTATATACTTAATATTATTATAGAATTACTAATCACTATCATTTTTAAGTTAATTGACTGCATGGTTATCCAACTTTTCTGCAAAATGTCATCATCTTATTATTTATATATAAATATATATATATATATATATATATATATATATATATATATATACATACACATACAGTATATATTTAGTGTATATATTTTGTGTATGTATATAACCTGAAATAAATTAATAACTAAAAACACTAACTAAAACTAAGAAAAATGAATGTTTTGACTTCAACTGAATTTAAAAATCTTCAATTAAAATTCTAAATTCTCAAATAATAACTGATTTGATAATGAAAAAAAGAAAAACTTCACCTTTTTGTGAAACAAATATTTCCTAAAACTTTTGAACACTACAAATTAGGGAAAAGTATTTTAAAAGATCAAATAAATTACACACTCTATGTTTTATAATTAAAAAAGGATTTTTTTTCTTTAGAAATGAACCTAATGGACAGAAATGTCCCCTAAATTGAAGAATTAAGAATGTAGACAAAACTTTATTTTCTACTGTAAGGCTCTTTATTGGTGGTGTGTGTTTGTGTGTCTGACGCTGACCTGACCGTCTTCAAGTTTGGTTTTCGGGTGGCTTAAGATTAATCTGGTTGCATGTTCCCATTTAGCATGTGTGTCTTCCCAGGCCTGAAATGACCAAACAGAGCAGTTAAATGTTATCTTCATGTTATCTTCAAATTAGACCAAAAAATAAAGTTGACTTTAAGCAAACAACAGAAAAAGCACACAAGACGTACCAAACTGTGAAACATCAAGTTTTACATGTGCTAAAAGGACTCGATTCAAAACAATGACGTTAAATAATACAATAGCTCACAATCAGAACAATGCAAATGTGCTCGCAAAACCAAGCAGAATGACTCTACTATGGTCCAATGGCATTAAATATGTAAATGTGTGACCTCTGACCTCTGTATTTCCCGGAGTGGGCAGCTCAATCCTCCGAAGCAAAGCCATTACTCTCTTCTGTAGAGCCGAACGACCTAGAAAAATCAGAAAGATCACATAGACTATGCTGACCCCTTGTGGCACCCACACCAAATCTAAAAAAACGAAGGCACGAATTTAAATCTGACCATTTAAACTAGTTGATCAGACAGACCTGTAATCATCATGTTACTGACAGATGCAAACTCCATGAATGTGTGGTAATTTGGCAGAAGGGACTGCACAGGGATGTCTTCTGCATTGCAGCGGATGTCTGTCTCCTCACACAGGTAGCGGAAGCAGGACATGGCCACCAGAACTGCTTCCATGTCTGGACTCCACAGGAACATGTAGAGACAGACCTCCAGCTTGGTCTGGGCCTGTCGGCAGTTGGTGATGTTGCTGCCTGCTGTGGCCCGATCCTGTAGGAGAAAAACAACAGAGAGAGTTAGAATCCCGATATTAAAATGCTACGTCCATACTAGAAATACTATTATCTATACTAATTTGACATACTATGCCAGTTTTATAACCTTGCTA